>NC_134354.1:239730347-240030347 GCF_048569485.1 Anomaloglossus baeobatrachus
CTCCACCCGTGGTGTGCGGTAATAGGGAGTACCGCCGCTGCCATTGGAAGTACCCGGGGTGATGGAGTGGGGCAGCTAGATGTTACCCTCCACAGGTAGGGAAAGGCCCCGGGACCCTGAATGGTGGGATGGATTTCAGGGGGAGCACAGACTCGCTGGTAGCAGGAGTTAAACTCACTCAGAAGGAAAGCAGACGCTGACAACGTGATAAACCAAGTCTCTGGGTGTCACTGCCCTCTTGGGGGAGCTCATCCGTTTTCCGTCCCCTGCAGCACTACCTGGTGGTCCGTAGTCTGCCTCCGTGCACAGAATTTGAAAGTGTTCAGGTGGCCCGTAAGCTTGGAGCTGTCCAGGCCCCGCTCCCTACTATGAGTCGCAGAGGAGCTTGCTCTCAGGAGCTCACGCTTGAGATTTCAGTGGGCTGCTTTGCTTGGAAAGACTTATCCCCCTCGTTGCACTAATGCCCCCAATCTCTGAGCTTCGTGGGAACAGTCCATAAAGGCCCTGTCCTCCGCAGGTTAATTGCCAGGTTGCTTGAAGCTTCTCACTGACCTAGGGTCCAGTACCCCGACGTGCTTTCGGTCCCAGACCGGCTATAGGACTGCAGCTGCCGACCGTCCTCCTTGACTAAGCCAGCACCCAGTCCCAATCTCCCGCGACCGGGTCTCTGACTCCTCCAGGTCCAGACCACCGTCTGCATCCCAATCTAAGTTTTCCTCCGGAAGTTCCAACTCCCAGCTTCCTCCAAACTCCTCACAGCTCGAGGGCTACCACTCAACTCAACTGTCACCTCCCACTTCCCTGCCTGACTCCTAGGTGGGCGGCCCTATTCCAGCTTAGCAGCCCACTGGTGTGCCTGATAGAGTGTGGTGCGAGGTTTGATTAGGATTTTTAGATGCTGGTGGAGGCAGTGCTGCAAGTTGGGAACCCAGAACCATGGGGGGTTCAGTCCTGCACTGGTAGATAAAGAGCGTGCAGTACCCTGTGACGACCTGACTATTCCAGGGGCGTCACATACATATTGCTATTGGGTTGTACCCAAAATAGGGAATATAGTCTCATGTACTGTTAATACTGTGTTTCCCAGAAAATGAGCCCTACCCCAATAAGGAGCCCTAGTCGCTGTTCAATAATGAAGTGTCCATGCAGCTAAAAATGTTAAAGACTACTGCAGGACACTTCATTATAGAAAGCAGACACCCCCAAAAGAGAGAATAAAGAAGACAGAAGACACCGCAATCATACTGACCAGACGGAGAACATTCAATGGAACGCATCAAGTACCTTCGGTGGAACGCACACCCACACACATCAGATCACACACCCACAGACATCAGATCCCACACACAATCATACATTAGATCTCACACACAATCATACATCAGATTACACACACACTCACCCCATCTGATGATACCGATTTTTTCTGGTTGACAGGGGAACCTGAAACACAGTGCTGTGGAGTGCAAGAACCTGCAGTCTAACACATTGATGTCTTCCACTGCAGGTCATTCATGCGTTCCACCACAGGTCCTCATGCTCCACTGCACTGTGTCCCAGGTTCCCCTGCCGGCCGAAAACAACAGGTATCACCAAATGTTGTGTGTGTGCAATTGTGTGTGCAATCTGAAATGTGTGTGTGTGTGATCTGATGTGTGTGTGAGATCTGATGTGTGTGAGTGTGCCAGCTGGAAGCAGGGGAGGACCTCTGTGGAGCATACCTGATGAGAGGTATGAGTCTCCTGGGAAGGGGGGTCTGCTTTTTTGGGGGTAAACTTACCCCAAACCATGTTTCCCCGATAATAATACCTACCCTGAAAGCGCCTAGAGCCTTTTTCGGGGCCAAAAGTAATATAAGACAGTTTCTTCGTTTCGGGCAAACACGGTATTTCTGTTATTTTCTAAAAGTAGAAACTAATCAATCTGCAGTGGAAGAAGGAAACCTGTTTCTTTCCCTGCATGCTAAACCCTCCCTGATGGGATAGTCCCAACAATAACTTTGTCTGCCCCTACAGCCTGTAGCTGGGCAGACTTGGCGTTTTACCTACATTTCTATACACACGGTCCTTACATGGTCACACCAGTAATGTCCCCTGTCATTTAAAATAAGGTCTGGGAGCAGATTCTTGGTGAGATCTCTATCCAGCCCATATATGAGCACTTAAATGCTCGAGTGCGCAGTACTTGAAAGGAGCAGGTCGGACGCTCGCGCAGGCTCGAGTAACGAGTATAATAGAAGTCGATGGGAAACTGAAGTATTTTTCCAGCAGACTCTCCCAGGAAGTCTGCGAGTTCAGTAAAATCACTCAAATGGATGGAAACAGTGCTCAAAAGTAATGGGAACAGCATGCGGAGGATGTCTGGATGCATCTCTGACTCCCAGATGGCTGCTGGGAACAATTTCGTCAGAGTATTGCGCTCTTTTATAGAGTAACAATAAAGAATACAAAACCGACGATATTGATGATAAAAATTACTTCAGCCCTACTCTCAATGTAGCCTACATATTTAGCCTCCTCATTTCCTATGGCACACGTCTTTGGGTTTACAGAAAACCATGACTTCCTTAGAGCATCGAGCATGGCCTGGATCTTTCTTTGATGACTTCCCCAATTCGGGCTATACTGTAGATCACGATATCATGTAGGTATTGTGAGACTGTGACCGGGGTTATCTATGACGGCCGGTATGTCTCGCCCCGGTTGTGCTCACTCCATGATAGAAAGTAAATCCACTCTAGGGTTAATGCTGTTTCCCTACAGGCTGAAGGAAGGGTTAAATGGAAACAGGAACAAGGGCAGGTGTGCCGGGTGTGAGGGAGTGAACACAACTCCCTGAGTTCTCGGCCGGAGAGGCACATGTATATTGTTGTGGACTTTTGTTTGGACATTAAACCGTGTGCTGTGAACCTTAATGCCTGGATCCCGTGTCTTCTGCTGCGCAGCCGACCGTGCTACCTCACAGTATGTGTACTTCTTGTGTGGAGTTAGGATCCGGTCCATGACTCTATGGAAAGGGTCAGAACTCCTTGCAATGCAAATGGAGTTCTTGTGTACTGAAAGCACCCGTCAGGTATAGAGAAGGCAGTCTTCATCTTGGCATCTTGGTCCATGGAGATCTGCCAATACCCTTTTTAGGTCAAGGGTGGAAATTTACCTTGCCAGCCCTAGCTTTTCAGTTAGTTCATCAACTCGAGGCATCGGGTATATATCACACTTTGAGACCTCATTAAAAATTGCTATTCTTTGTCTGGTGTCAGTACTAAAGGCCCCGTTACATGCTACGATTTATCTGACGATCTCTAAAACGATGTGACATGCCCAGATCGTAGTTACGATTTGCTGAGATCGCACATAGGTTGTTTTTTAGCGGTCACTCGTAACGATCTCACAAACGACGCAAGATCGTTCAGCGATATATTGTTTGACCCAGGCGGTCATGTGGATGTTGTTCGTCGTTGGCAGGGTGTCAAACGTAGCAATATGTCTGCTGCGTTCCAAACGACGAACAATATTTTTAAACTGAACGACGTGTCAACGATCAACGATTTTCATCCTATTTGTGATCGTTCAGAGTCGCTCGTAGGTGTCACACGCAACGATGTCGCTAATGATGCCGGAAGCGCGTCACAGAATCCGTGACCCCGACGACATATCATCAGATAAATCGTAGCATGTAATGCCGCCTTAAGACAATGGGACTGGGCCATCCACTCTTAAGGCCCCTTCACACGTTATGATATATCATGCAATCGCATGAGCGATCGCACCTACCCCCGTTGTTTGTGCTCATGGGCAATTCATTGCCCGTGGTGCAAAATGTCGTTAACCCCCGTCACACGTACTTACCTCCCTCACGACACCGCTGTGGGCAGTGAACATCCTCTTCCTGAAGGGGGAGGGACAATTGGTGTCACAGCGACGTCACACAGCGGCCACCCAATAGAAGCGGAGGGGCGGAGATGAGTGGGACGTAACATCCCACCCACCTCCTTCCTTCCGCATTGCTGGCGGGATGCAGGTAAGTTGTATTCGTCGTTCCCGAGGTGTCACACGTAGCAATGTGTGCTGCCTCGGGAGCGGCAAAAAACCGGTGCGCTGAAGGAGGAACGACATTATGAAAATGAACGACGTGTCAACGAGCAACGATAAGGTGAGTATTTTTGCTTGTTAACAGTCGTTTGGAGGTGTCATACACTACGACATCTCTAACGATGCCGGATGTGCGTCACGAATTCCGTGACCCCAACGATATATCGTTAGATATATTGAGTCGCCCAGGGATAGGGGGTACTCAGATCCGGGCCAAGGGGTCACTTCTGTAAGTATCACGGTGGCGTGATCCGGTCTGTGATCCCAGGCTCCACAGCAAAAAGGGGATTAGGTAAAGGAGATTGTCCGTGATGCCACCCGTGGGTTGCAGTAATGAGATGATGGCACCGCCGCTGCCTCTGGGGACCGTACCCGGGACTGATGGTGTGGGGCAGCAAGGTGGGATCCCCTCCGCGGGTAGGGGAGTTGTAGTCCCAGGGCCCAGTGGGAGTTGTGGTGGTGGCAGGGATTGCAGGCAGCAGGAAACTCACAGTTCGGTTGTCCTGGTGTTGGATGAGGCTGTTTTCATGTGTAGGGTCAGGGAGCATAGAGTCTAGTACTTAACCAGAAATTGCCGGTGTCCGTAGGCCTTTGGTATGGTTGTGTTCAGATCCCACACCCGGTACACAAAGCAGGGCCCTCTCTCTCTCTCCTGCACTCCAGCTAAGAGTCACCTTCTCTGTTTCGGATGGGGGAAGTCCTCTCTTTGCACAAGTCCAGAGTCCTGTGCACACTACCGGCGGGCCACTACCCTGCCCCGGTCCACTACAGGTGCCCCTGAGCCTACTCTCTACTTCAGCTCAAAGACTTGGCTTTCTCTTTTCTCCACTTCCCCAGCAGCCCAGGAGCCACAACCCCTGACTGCTCTCCTCTCCTTCTCCTTCCACTGACTGACTCAACTCCTCCCCTCCTGCTCTTTTTGTTACACTGGGGGGAGGGGCGGCTGCCTCCCTGTACCAGTGTGGGATCAGGTGGTACCAAGGAGGTTTAACTCTTTCTGTGACTACCTGGCTGGCCAGGGTGTCACAATATTGTAGTGTGTGATGGAGCCTTTAGACTCTTCAATGACTTCCAGGCTAATCTCTGCTTTACCTCCTTCGATATCACCTCACGTGGGGCTTTGCAGATGCAGTATATTTTCAAGTTTACCCATTCATGAGGCTCTGTAAGAATCTTATGTTTTATTATTGGCGTACACCTGGTAATTCTGAGAACAAAGGCTGCTTTACACGCAGCGACATCACTAGCGATGTTGCTAGTGAAAGCACCTGCCCCCGTCGTTTGTGCATCATGGGCAAATAGCTGCCTGTGGCGAACAATATCGCTTGCAAGCGTCAGACGCATTTACCTTCCTAGCAGCGTCGCTGTGGCCGGCGAACAACCTCTTTTTTAAGGGGGAGGTTTGTGCGGCATCACAGTGACGTCACATAGCGGCCCGCTAATAGAAGCAGAGAAGCGGAGAGCAGCCGCAGTAACGTCACTCCCACCTCGTTGCCGGAGGACGCAGGAAGGCTGTTGTTCATCGTTCCCGGGGTGTCACACGTAGCGATGTGTGCTGCCTCAGGAACGACGAACAACCTGCGTCCAGCACGAGCAACAATATTTGGAAAATGAACGTGTCAACGATCCATGATTTGGTGAGTATTTTTGATCGTTAGCGGTCGCTCGTAGGTGTCACACGCAACAACGTCGCTAACAATGCCAGATGTGCGTCACGAATTCCGTGACCCCGACGACATATCGTTAGATACATTGTTGCGTGTAAAGCGGCCTTTAGTCTCTGTTTTGATGAAACAATTCTTTTGGGCCTGTGTCAGCATCTCTGCCACCACTTTAAAGCACCACTTCAGTGGTGGAAAAAAAAGGGCTGGAGTGGTGCCTTAATATATTTGAAGTATTTCATTTAGGAAAAAATCTGTGAAACCCCTTCAAAGTAGTAGGCTTTTAGTGTAGCTCTAAGTATAATACTATTTATTCACTTATATAGCACCATAAATTCCACAGCCCTTTACATACATCAGAAACACTGTCCCCATTTGGGTTCACAATCTAGAGTCCGTATCTGTATGTCTTTGGAGTGTGGGAGGAAACCGGAGTACCTGGAAGAAACCCACGCAAACACGGGGAGAACATACAAACTCCTTACAGATATTGTCCTTGGTGAGATTCGAACCCAGGACCCCAGCGCTGCAAGACTGCAGTGCTAACCACTGAGCCACCGTGCCGCCCTGATGAGGGATGTGTGGACTTCAGTGGTGTTCACTGAGATATTCTACACTGTACAGATATTTGACAAGATTTTTTTATATTTCACAGGCTTTTGCAGTTATCCCCCAGATATTGAATATGCAGAGCTGAATACCGACGGAAAATCAGTCTTCTCTACTGGTATGACAGTCTCGTACATATGCCACACTGGATACTCACCTTCACCAGGAACCAGTGTAACCGTGACATGTTTGACAAATAGAACGTGGTCTATTCCTGAAACAATTTGCAAATGTAAGTTTAGCTTTGAGTTGTTTAACGAAAAAGGATTCTTTTTTTTAAATAGCAATTACATTTTTACATTTTTATGCTTTAAGAAATAGAAGTTGAAATATTTGTAATGTCTGGGCAATGTAGTGGTTTGTACTATTGTCCTGCAAAAGTACCCTCCTGATTATAAAATTGACCAAGGCAATATCAATACACTAATACATTAAAGGTGTTTTCCCACATACAAAGTTAATTTCAAAGTTTTTTTATATGTGTTCCTTCTATGTACTGTGTAATGGCCATGTCTTACAATACAGGGACATGGTCTGATCACATCACATCTCCTGGGCTGGAGAGGAAGCAAAAAAGAGTACACAGATAGCACAGTAAGGGATCATAGCTGATTCTTTCTGTGAGGTAAAACATTTCCCTGGCTGTTTTTAAAATATATTTTACCTCATAGAAAGAATAATGTGCGATCCTAAGCTGTAATGTTTGTATACTTTATTACTTCCTCCCTGGCCCAAGAGATGTCGCATGATCAGACTGTGGTCTGTGCATGGTCAGAAACAGCCATTACACAGTTCATAGCAGGGACACATATGTAAGATTATCTCAGTACAGGAACATTTTTTTTAAACACTTCCAGTTGTATAAATTATTGTTATTCTAAGAATTATTAATAAAAATCAACTTTAAAATGAACGTTGTTCATGGGAAACCCCCTTAAATAACAAAACAGAAACAAAAAGATGTCAGGCACATATATAAACATAATTGAAACTCAGTTTTATTAACATTAAAGATAAAATTAAGCATATAAGAAAAGGGTATATATTTTTGAATAGGACTTTAAATCAAACTACAGTCACAAATGAAAGAGAAACAACTGTGTGTATATGAAGAATGTAAAAAAATAAGGATATCTAATATATATTGAGTCAAAAATATAAGCAGAATTATTAAATGAGCAAAAATGTATATACTGTAAACACAAAAGTATGAGGGAAGTACTATCAATAAGCAAAATGGTAGACCTCAATGCTAAAATGCAGAAAGTGTAAAGAGATGGATATATGGAAATATCACATAATAAAAAGAATAAAGGGCTAAATAGCCAAGATCAAGGTGATGAATACATACACTCACCCAGGATACACCCGACACTCCTAGATGAAGCATCAGCGAAACGTGTGTCATGTGTGTTCTTAGTTGTGTGTATGTATATATGAGATGTTGATGCCTTGGGACATGCTACTTTACCAGCAATTGACATATAGGATTAGAGTAATACATTAAACATCGAAAAACACGTGGACACCTGACCATTACACCTATTAGACTGACATCCTGTTCAAAAAAATCTGCATTAATTTTGCTTACTCTTTAAGAAATGTTTACCACTTTAGAATGTGTTTCTTGAAATTTTTACCACTTCAATCCAGAAGAGCATCAGATTACCAGATATTGAAGAGTGTAAGCTTATAGCCTTCCTACCATGTGTTGCTTAGATAACGTAATCAGAGGAAACGACGCTCGTTATTGTCTAATTTCCCCTGATGATGCTATCTAGGCGAAACCTCTTGGGGAGGCTGTGAGCTTACACTCTTATTTGAAAGTGTGCAGATTAATATATTTATAGTACTAAAGATATATTGTCATAGACTGCAGCTTTGACAAGACGATCAATACAGCGCTCATAAAATGCACTGATATAGGAACATAGCCAGTCTAATAATAGAGACTAATAATAGAGAATAAGAATTTATTAATATCAGTGTGGTTCAGAATCAACAACTACACCTGTGTTTTCAATAGTTGGTATAGCTTCTTAAATATTAAGTGTCAATTACAAGTTATATTTCAATCATAATCCTTGAGATAGGTTGTTTTTTACCCCTTTTGGGTAATATGTTTTTGTGAATATTAGTATATCTTTCCAAAAGATTCCCAAATATTATGACCTGTTTTTCCCCAGGATGGGAAGATTTAAATACTTATTTCAGTTGAAGTACTACTTAGACAGATTAAATGCCAAAAATTCGGTGCTAGAGATAGAGGGCAAAATTCTCTTCTCTTTCCAAATTGTATCTCCAGAAAAGGAGACAAACTCTAGCGCCACCTATTGGAAGTAGCAATCCTAAAAGTCAAAAGTGGCCTTTTAACAAGCCTTTTCATATGACCTAGGATATATGCTAGAACAGAATCCCAATTTGCAGACACGGTGTTTCGGGGTGATTGCCCCTCATCAGTGCAAAGTGTGGGTAACTAATCTGGCATATGAGAAGCTATGTGGGGACCACGGGGGAAGACTATTCTCCTTACGGAGACCTGACAAACCAGTCTGGCTGTCAGTGGTGAGGGGACTTATAGCTGTAACGCCCCTCTGGGGATTAGGAACCCAGCCATCCTTTCAGGGTCTTCACACTTTTATCTGAAGGGAAAAAACACCTTATGATTATCACTACCACAAAATCCTTGCTCCTACGGTACTTGCCTCAATGCGGCATTTCACTCTCCTCCTATTAATACTCTTCATACTTGTAGGAATATCATGGGCATTTTATTACTTTGTTTGGTGGTAATATATAAATGGCTAACATAGTTAATAATATAGGACTATAGAAGTAATATTGATTTGGTGTGACTATTAAACAATTTTTGGACATTGACTTCATTTCTCTTTTGATTACAGATGGATCCCCCCCTAGCAAAGGACAGACAAAGCCTATAACCCCTGACAGTCCGGACAGTCCGTTACCAGGTGCGGCATTCTCTTTTAATTTGGTCTTTAATTCTAGTCAAACATGGTCTGCCTTTTCTTTGTAGTCTATATTGTTGGCCCATTATATTTAATACTTGACCAGGAGGCATCTGAAAAAAATTGAGTCAACAGGAACCTCTGCAATCAGACCTAAAGTGAGCCAAAATTGATGGACTCTCGAAGCAGTTAAAGTATTTCCTATACAAGCTCCTGATTGGCTCATAACTTCATTGGTTAATGATTAAATTGTCATTATGTGAGGCATGTAGAATTTCCTATGCCCTTTTCAAATGTCAGAGGAGCTATCGTGATGACGCATATAAAGTAGCTTTGTAAGTAGAGATCGAAAATTCTGCTTCCAAACCAAATTTTCACATTTTAACTGTAGCCAAATAATATAAAGGTGAAGTGAATATCTATCATAAAATCTGTAAAGAAGGAATACATTGTCTAAAAAGTAAATAATATACCCGAGAGAAAGATGTACCTGCTCCAAAATGTTTTTTTTTCAAGTATAGAAATATGAATACTTCAAAAGGAGAAGTGGTGGTAATGGTCAGCAGATTTTTCTTTTGTTATTTCATCTGAGAGCAGCATGATGTAGGAGCAGAGATCCTGATTCCAGTGATCAATCGCTTGCTAGGCTTGTTGTTGAATGTTCAATAAAATCATTGTTTTATCAGCAAAAGATTATCACTAGAGGACTAGTGGTTTTGTGCCATGTAGTCCACCATATTCATGCGCTCTACATAACCTCACCCCACCAACTGTAAATCAATGGTGTGAGCGAGGTTACACAGAGCTCGACTTTCAGAGACCTGCAGCACGGGAAACAGTGATTTCATCAGAATTGCTCCAGGCACACTAGTAAGTGACACATCCCTGGAATCAGGGTCTCTGCCCCTACATCATTTTGCTGTCAGGTGGGGTAGCAAAAACCTTGTGATAGATTCCTTTAAAAATGTGCTTAGTGGAAAAAAAAAGTTTTTTCTGTCCTTCTTTGAGAAATTAGATTCCCTGCACTTTATTTCAAACAGGGAGCCTTGAATTTGGGACAATAGGCCACAGTTCTTTGAGGATCCAAACTCTGACTTGTAGAATCATAATTAATCCATTACTGTTGTAGGCTTTATGAAACAGAACTTGACTGACAATTTCCTAGTTTGGCGACACATTTCGCTGACTGTAATATCAAGTACTATGTAACAGGCTTTACCCTGTGTCATCTTTCAATTTCCTTTCTAAGGCTATGTGCGCACGCTGCGGATTTACCGCGGATTTTCCACGGATTTACCATGGATTTTGCCGTGCATTTTCCGCAGATTTGCTGCAGAAAATGTGTCTAACATTGCTGCAGTCATTCCCCAGCAAAACCTATGGATATAAAAAAATTGCTGCGTGCACACTGCGTTTTTTATCCCTGCGGATTTACCCACGGATTTTCCGCTGCGGAATAAATGTGCATGTCACTTCTTTTCTTCAGGTATCAGCGTTTTTTTGCCATAGATAATGGTGAAAATCCGCAGGGACCAACCTGCGGAAAATCCGCACCAAAAACACACCAAATCGCGGTAAAACCTCATGTGGATTTTGTTGCGGTTTTGGTGCGTTTTTTTCCGTAGGTGCGGGATTCTTTCAGAGGGTCTGGTTTTTCCTTAAGAAAAAATCACTTTCTAGTGCGCACATGGTCTTAATGTACATATCACTTCTTTTCTGCAGGTACCTGTGGTTTTTTCCATAGATAACGGTAAAAAACCGCAAGGACCAACGTACGGAAAAAACGTTGCAAAAACGCGGAAAAACGCGGCAAATTGAGTAAAAACGTGGGTTTTACCGCAGTTTTTGCCGCAGGTGCGGTATTCTGCCAGAGGGTGCAAATTTTTCTTAAGAAAAGTCCGTTTTCTAGGGCGCACATAGCCTAAAATTGTCACTGAATTCTTCAGTGGCACACCTGAGTCTTTTGGCTCTTCATTAGGTTTGCGCTCGCTAAGTTCCACTGAACTGTAGTTAAAAGTTTAACTTGGTACCCATACTTGACCCTGAACCCCAAACCCCATTGAAATTAAAGGGGACTCAAACTTTGGTGCTGTAAAATGGCTTTAATATGGTCATAGCGCTAGGGGGATGCAAAAAGGAAGCAAAATGGGGTAAGAGCATGGCAATGCGTATTTACTGCGTTTTAGATGCATTTTTAGCGCTTTTTCCATGCTTTTTCATTGCGTTTTGACAGACGCGTTTTGAACATAAAGACACTGCTAAATAAAGTTTAAACAGTCAAACATAATGAAAAAAGATAAAAAAAGACAAAATATATAATTTATTATAAAATAAAGAAAATAGTTATATTTCATATAATTATAGTGGTTATATACTATTTAGCGGTAAAATAGCAATAAATTGATATTTTTCTTTAATTTAATTGTCAGACTATGTGTATGTGTAAAGGGACATATCAAATCTTTATTTTGATGTCCAAAAAGCATGCGTTTTGTTGGTCCAAAACGCATGTTTTCTGCACCAAAAAAGCAGGTAAAACGCTGGAATTTGGATGTTTGGTGCTTTTTGCTACTTCTCATTTAATTCAATGTTATCAAAACGCTGCAGAAATAGCAAAAATAACTGACATGCTGCTTCTTTGAATGCATGGTTTTTGCCACAAATTATGCAAATTAAACAAAGCGTTTTGAAACGCAAAGTGCGGACAGGAAATCTTTCTTTTTCATAGACTATTATGGAAAAGCAAAACGCATGCCTTTTGGCATGAAAACGCTGCAGTTCAAAATGCTGCGGAAACGCAGATGAAAACGCAAAGTGCGGACACAGCCTTAAAAGTGACTCAACAGTGCAAAAAATAAAAAGGTTTTTAACTCATGCTTTTTTTTTATTTAAGTACCCAAAGCAAAACAAAGTAAATAGGCAGAATAAATAGAAAAGATAGAAAGATAGAGATCCTGCAGCTATATAATGTCCCACCCCCCTACTTATAAACTTAGACCCTTTATTGCCTTTCATATGGCAGCATAGAGTGTTTAGCCTGCTTTAAGCTAAAAAATAAATAATTTTTAAAAAACTGTGTGGGATCTTCCTTATTTTTGATAACCAGCCAAGGTAAAACAGACGGCTGGGGGATGGTATTATCAGGCTGGGAAGGCCTCTGGTTATTTTGCCCTTCCCAGCTTAAAAATAGCAGCCCACAGCTGCCCCAGATTTGGCCCTTCACAATAGATGCGCCAATTCTGGCGCGTTCCCAAGGCTTTTCCCGATTGGATAGGACAGCAAAAATAAGCTGACAGGTTCCCTTTAACAGCATATGCTCTGCTTTGTCTTGGAATAAATCTGTGAATTTTCACTTTTTATATGATGCATGCCAATTTCAGATCGTGCTGGCTCCTTTTTTTCTCTGTTATGACTGTAGTTATGCTACAATTCTGGTGACTGACCATCACCATACCATGCACGCCTGATTTTGGTTTGCAATGTATTCCTCCTGTTGGTAGCTGTTCAGATTCAGTTACCTCACCCCTTTCCACAGAAAATGCTAATTAAGCACCATTCTTGGATCTGGTCCGCCTTTATCAATGGTTGTTGTTTGGCACTGGGAGGATCAGTTCTGATATAGTCCTGGTATGTGTAGAGCTTGCTCCACATGCTGGGACCTGCGCTGGTCTCTATCCACAATTGCCTTTTTTGCAACATGGAAGCGGCTATATACAGGTTACAGGTATGTGTGCTCCATTATGGTTCTGCTTTTAACTTTATCTAGGAGGCCGCATGGCACATGAAATACAGAATATAGAGTAGGACACCCCTATTGAGATTTGCCGTGACGTTGGCAGGGGTGGCTCAAAGAATTGATCAATTATTTGCTAAAAATCTCATTTTTTTTATTATAGTACAGTTGGAATAAATCTGTGAATTTTCACTTTTTATATGTTGCATGCCAATTTCAGATCGTGCTGGCTCCTTTTTTTCTCTGCTTTGTCTCTGCAGTCAGTCCACAAATTGACAGGCCCACTGCAAATCCTTAGTAAAAGCCTGAGGGCTAGTCTCATATTTCTGTCACAAATTGTCTTACAAGTAAGGTTAAGCTTTTTCCATACAAAACATTGATTGTTGCGAAGGGTTTTTCAAGGTTTCTTGTTCTTCAGAGATGTGTATACCCCTTTATGTAAATACACCATAGTACACGTTTCTTCTTAGTTACTTCTTATCACGACATGGTACAAACAGGACCTTGTACCTTATGTGTTTACAGCACCTCAAGACACACATAATATATAACTAATATTGCACATCATCTGGTTGTGTGAAAGGTGTACAAATATTTAGCACTAATAGGAAATAACAAAATTAACTAACCCTAACTATGAGGACTCACACTTGCATAACAGTAACTTACAGGGACAATATTAGTGGTCTAGTAGGACATTTTCTTAAAAAATAATGAGCAAGGAAACCATAAAAAAAATATTTTAGTTTTAGTAAACCTTACCTTATTAAAAAACAAATATGGAGCTGATACTGCACTGGTTATGTTTTACTATATTGCTATATTATGATATTATCCAAAAAGGTAGGTGGCTCCTTGGTGGATTTCGGTTAGTCAAGTTAGTGCTGAGATGTTCTACCATATTTGACAATCTTATGCTACAAAAGGTTACTTCTAACAATAACAGTTTTCATGTATTCAATATAATAAGTGATAACTTGACAATCAAATCTGTAAAGAGCTGTGGTATTAATAGTGTCACATAAATGACTAAGATAAATAAATAAATAACTTGTTGATCAAAGGTGGTGTGATCATTGAGACCCTCACCAATTCCAAAAATAGAGCTCTGAAATGCCTAGTTGTAATAGAGCAGCGGCTGACACGAATGGTCAGCACTCAATTCTGGCAGGTTCAGAGCTCCATTCTTGAAGTTGCCAGAGCTTCCAGAGGTTGGATCTCCACCAGTTTGCAAGTTATTACCTATCCTTTGAATAGGTTATGTCTATTAAGGATGGGAATAACCTTCTAAAAAGTAAGTAAACTTTTTTTATTTTTTTTAATTAAATTATTGATCAGTTTCTGCAAAGTTATAAATCTTTATAAAATACTTTGTTACCTTAACTGTAGAGATGAGTGATGTTCGAGGTTCGCCAATTTCATGTTCAAGTGATTTTGGGGGGCTTGGGGAGATCGAACTCGAGCTTTTTGCTAAAAGCTCGACAGTTCGAGTTACGTTCGAGAACGGTTCGATTACCAAAAAGCCTAGCTAATTACTAGCTGGCTTTTCACTGTAATATTGTGAGTCACTGTGATTTACGCTATTATCAAATTTCAGCGTATAGTGTGTGGGGGGGACGCGGTTTAGATCTGTGCTTCTGCTAAGTGCTAAGAGAATGCCGATCTCCATTTTTTTTTTCTCTTAACCGCACGTGCTGTGGGGTGGGCCAGGATGTCAGCCAATCACAGACCCACACACAGCTAAGTGGATTTTTGCCTGACAAGCAAGGGTATGTGTCATAGGCTGCGCATGTCACATGTTCTTGCCTTATAAGATACGGCCATTTTCCCCTTCGCCGCCATTATCTGCCTTTTGTGTGTGGGTGACAGTCACTGCTCACGCTGCTGCTGCCACTCCTGCTGTGTGCGCTGTAAACATAGTGCAATCTACACCTAGCTGTAGGGATTAGGGACTGCTGCTTATTTCAGCCCTTTTCAGGGCTGATTTCCAGGCGTTCATAGCCATAGCTGCTAGGCAGGCCAGTGCAAACGCTGTGTATGGCTTTAGATAACAGCATCTGGCTACCTCAGCTCAGGAAATTCCTTGCTGCATTTTTTCATTAGCAGAGATAGAAAGTGAGGCTTCCTTTCCTGTCCTGGTAACCACAGAACCCGGGCACTCTACCCACCTGCCCAGTTTTGCCATGCTATTTTATTTGCCCAAAGAGCTGACACTTTTTGTGCCATCCTAAAAGTGTCTGGAATACTAAGTTAGTGTTCCTTTCCTGTCCTGGTACCCACAGAACCCGGGCACTCTACCCACCTGCCCAGTTTTGCCATGCTATTCTAATTGCAAACTGTGCTGCCGCTGTTAGGGGCATACAAATATTGTCTGTAATAGTCAGTGTTGGTTCTTCAGCTGTCAATAAAGCTAGACCACCTCTGCATTGTACACAGGTGTCCATTTTTGCTACGCAATTCTAATTGCAAACTGTGCTGCCACTGTTAGGGCCATACTAAAATTGTCTGGGATAGTCAGTGTTGTTTCTTCAGCTGTCAATAAAGCTAGACTACCTCGGCAATCTACTCTACGTTTCCATTTTTGCTACCACATTTTAAGTGGCCAATCTTGTCGCTAACAAAATGAGTGGCAAAAGGACAGATCTTGGTGGAAAGGGGAACAGGCGTGTTAGAAAAAGAAAAAAAGTTTGTGTCCGTGGGGAATGTGGGAAAGCTACATTAACATCTGCTGAAGATAGGCCATCTTCTAGCAAAAGTAGAATGTCTGCTACTTTCCGTGGACAATCCGATGTGCTACCTTTTTTACGGAACCGAACAACTGTAACAAAGGTAGATGATGCACAAAAAAAGAACATGCTTGAATGGATCTCAAGTGCTCCAACAAGTGGCCTCTCCTCCACCTCAACTTCAACATCCAAAAAACAACAGTCCTCTGAATTGTCATCCCAATCGCACTTGCTTTCTCCCAGCTCTCAAGTCTCCACCCGCCCTGCAGAGTATGGTGTAACAGAGATGGCTGAGTCTGCAGAGCTGTTCAGTCACAGTATAGCCTGTGAATCAGAGATCTACTCCCAAGGTACAGTGAGTACAGACCAGGAAATGGTCTGCAGTGATGCCCAGAAGCTTTGTGAGTCAGATTCAGGCCCTGATGACCAAGTTTCTGAGCATAATGTAGACCCTTATTCCCAAACTGTAATACCTGTTGCTGGAGACAATGAGGAACATACTGATGACGATGAGACGCAGATACCAGATTGGGATGACAACTTAACTATTCAGTCAGGGCAGGAAGAGTTTAGGTCTGAGGGCGAGGGTAGTGCAAACACAATGCTTGATGATAAAGTTATAGATCCCACTTACTGTCAACCCACAGTCAGGCACTCCAGGAGGTCACCAGAGGCAGTTGAGGAGGTTGCAACTGACGGCGAAGTTACCTTTTGCCTTCCTGGACAGAGTTGGAGTACTGGTAGCATGTCAACAACTGCATCTTCAGCCACAACTCTGCCTCTGAGCACAAGTCATGGTGGCTCTGCAGGTTGCATGGGCTCTTATCCTTGCCTAGCCTGGTCCTTTTTTGACCTTGCAAAGGATCTCCAAAATCATGTGATCTGTAAAATTTGTCGGCAATCTATAAGTAGAGGCCAAAACCTAACTAGTTTGACAACTTCTTCCATGAATCGTCACATGAATAACAAGCATAAGTCCCAGTGGGAAGCTCACCATGCTGCAATGCGGCCTAGCGGAGCGGGCCAAACACCGTCTGCCCCTTCAAGTTCCTCCGTGCTCTCTTCATCTTCTATAACTGTGGGGACAGCTGTCACACCTGTTTTTCCACACAAACCTTCCACCACTTTAACCGCAACAGGCAGTTTGATTGGCAAGTCGTCAGTTGGTTTGGAAGGGGAAACAAGTGCTGGTGTAGAGCTCTCTCAGACATCAAGAGCACCAACTTTGGATGAAGGCAACATCATGTCTCCGCCTGCACTTTCCTCAAAGACCTGCAGTTTTCCAGGGACACCCTACTCACCACCGTCTCCACACAGCAGCCAGATCTCGGTCCCTCAGATGTGGACAAATAAAAGGCCATTTCCTCCGAGCCATGACAAAGCTAAGAGGTTGATTTGATCCCTCTTTAAGCTCTTGGCTACCGAAATGCTGCCTTTCCGCCTGGTGGACATAGAGGATTTTCGAGACCTTATGTCCGTCGCAGTGCCCCAGTACTAGATGCCCAGTCGCCACTACTTCTCCAAGAATGGTGTGCCTGCGCAACACCAGCATGTCGCACACAACATCACCGCTTCCTTGAGAAACTCTGTGTGTGACAGGGTGCATTTCTCCACTGATACTTGGACCAGTAAGCATGGACAGGGGTGTTACATGTCGCTGACTGGGAACTGGTTAACTATGGTGATAGATGGAAAAGGGTCTGCTGAACAAGTCTTGCCGTCCCCAAGACTTGTGCGTCAATCCTCTGTGTGTCGAAGTTCCTGCACTGCTTCTGCCTCCTCAACCTCATCTGGGTCCTCCACCTCTGCCCCAAGCCTGCCTGGTCAGGCCACCCATGTTGTAACTGCGCACAAGGAGTCACGCACACCTCCTTACTATGCTGGCAGCAGAGCTGAACGGCATCAGGCGGTCTTTACCTTGAAATGTCTTGGAAATAAGAGTCACACAGCGGCTGAGTTGTGGTCATCTCTTGCGAGCGAGTTTCGTAAATGGTTGTCTCCACTTAACCTGCAGCCAGGGAAGGCCGTGTGCGACAATGCTGCAAACCTGGGTGCGGCCCTACGACGGGGCAAGGTGACACACGTGCCCTGTATGGCTCACGTGTTGAACCTTATTGCCCTGCAATTTTTAACCCACTATCCCAGCCTAGATGGGCTTCTGCACAGGGCACGGTCACTCTCTGCTCACTTTTGCCGTTCAACCGTCGCAGCTGACCGACTTGCATCGTTCCAGAAGTCTTTCGGCCTGCCGGTTCATCACCTGAAATGCGATGTGCCGACACGCTGGAATTCGACTCTCCACATGTTACAGCGACTGTGGCAGCACCGCCAAGCCCTGGTGCAATACGTTATGACTTATAGCCTGTGCCAACGAGATGCAGAGGTGGGGCAGATCACACTGCTGGAGTGGTCTCAAATCAAGGACCTATGCACCCTTATGCACAGTTTCCACATGGCGACGAATATGTTTAGCGCTGACAATGCCATTATCAGCATTACAATTCCACTCATTTACATGCTGGAGTACACTCTAAACACTATTCGGAGTCAGGGGGTGGGACAAGAGGAAGGGGAGGAAGTACAGGAGGATTCATATGCGCAAGGGATACCAACATCTACAAGGTCCAGACATTTATCCTCACCAAGGCGGCAGGCATGGGACGGTGGGGGAGAGGGATTAACAAGGGCGTATGGTAGCAGCCGAAATATTGAGGCAGGTGCAGGAGACCAGGAAGAAATGGAGGACAAACTATTGATGGGCATGGAAGACTCAGCAGATGAGGGAGACCTTGGTCAAATTTCGGTTGAACGAGGTTGGGGGGAAATGTCAGAGGAAGAAAGCACGGTTATCACCTCTATGCCACAAACACAGTGAGGACTTGGTCCTCCTGGATGCGCAAGACACATGAGTGCCTTCTTGCTGCACTACCTACAACATGACCCTCAGATTGTCCGAATTAGATGTAATGATGACTATTGGGTTGCCACACTATTAGATCCCCGGTACAAGTTCAAATTTGGCGAAATAATTCCAGCCATAGAAAGGGATGCACGTATGCAGGAGTATCAGCAGACGCTGTTACGCAATCTTAGCTCAGCTTTTCAACAAAACACCAGTGGTGCACAGAGTTAATCTCCCAGTTGTAACTTGACAAACATGGGACTGTATTGTCATCAACAGTCAAACCGTACCAGCAGCACCGTATCTGGTGGTAACGGCAATTTTATTGAATCGTTTCATAATTTTTTTAGACCATCCTTTGCAAGGCCACCAGAGACAACAAGTCTGACACATAGTCAACGGCTGGAGAGGATAATACAGCAGTATCTCCAAATTAACATCGATGCCATGACTTTGCAACTGGAGCCTTGCTCTTTTTGGGTGTCAAATCTTGAAAAATGGCCTGAGCTCGCCACTTACGCCTTGGAGATCTTGTCGTGTCCCGCAGCCAGCGCTGTCTCTGAACGTGTCTTCAGTGCTGCTGGGTGTGTGCTGACAAATAAGCGCACGCGTCTGTCCAGTGACAATGTGGACAGACTAATGTTCATCAAAATGAACAAGTCATGGATCCACAAGGAATTTACTACCCCTGTGTCATCCTGGGGAGAGTAAATGCTTGTGGATTTTGAATGTGCTTGATGCAAATGTACCTGTCAAGTTTGCAACTGGGACACAAATGATGCCACTGAAGTGGTGTCTGTGGGGCCCAATTTTTTGGAAAAAAGGGAGACTCTGCTTGGAGTCCCCTTGCTGTGTTTTTAAAAATGATCCAAGATGAACAAATCATGGATCAGCAAAGATTTTGCTACCCACCCCGGGGTCATCCCAGGGACAGTTAAGGCTGGCATATATTGGAATGTGCTTGATGCAAATGTACCTGTCAAGTTTGCAACTGGGACACAAGTGATGCCACTGAAGTGGTGTCTGTGGGGCCCAATTTTTGCAAAAAAGGGAGACTTTGCTTGAAGTCCCCTTGCTGTCTTTTTAAAAATGATCCAAGATGAACAAATCATGGATCAGGAAAGACTTTGCTACCTACCCCGGTGTCCTCCCATGGACTGTTAAGGCTGGTGTATTTTGGAATGTGCTTGATGCAAATGTACCTGTCAAGTTTGCAACTGGGACACAAGTGATGCCACTAAGGTGGTGTCTGTGGGGCCTGTGAGGTAGCGTGGTCGGCTGCGCGGCAGAAGACATGGGATCCAGGCACCAATGGTCACAGCCTGTAGGGAAACAGCATTAACCCTGGAGGGGAGTTGCTTTCTATACATGGAGGGAGCACAACCGGGGCGAGACGTACCGGCCGTCATAGACAACCCCGGTCACAGTCTCACATACCCCCCTCAGTTCAAGCGTGCGGGGTTGAACTCCCGCCATCAAACACGGGCCGCGGGACAAGGCATCGGCGTTTCCCTGCAACCTACCGGCCCGGTGTTCAACCATAAACCAGAAGTTCTGCAGAGAAAGGAACCACCGGGTAACCCGGGCATTCCGTTCCTTGGCGGACCTCATCCAGACCAGCGGAGAGTGATCAGTCACCAAGCGAAACTGTCGTCCCAGCAGGTAATAGCGTAGGGACTCCAAAACCCACTTGATCGCCGGGCACTCCTTCTCCACTACGCTATAATTCCGCTCGGGAGGGATGAGCTTCCTACTTAAGAAGGTGACGGGGTGTTCCTCCCCCTGAACCACCTGAGACAGCACTGCCCCCAGGCCGACCTCAGAGGCGTCAGTCTGTACTATGAACTCCTTCCGGAAATCAGGGTTGACAAGAACGGGCTGTCCGCACAGGACCCCCTTCAGGGCCCGGAAGGAGTCCTCAGCCTGCGGAGTCCAGCGCACCATGACGGACTTCTTGCCTTTGAGAAGGTCCGTCAAGGGGGCTGATAGTCCCGCAAAATTTTTTACAAACCTCCTGTAGTACCCCACGATATCCAGGAAGGCCCTAACCTGCTTCGTGGTCAGGGGTCTAGGCCACTTCTGGATCGCCTCAACTTTGTTAATTTGGGGCTTAATCACTCCTTGGCCTATTACGTAGCCCAAGTAGCAGGCTTCCGTGAGCCCCAACGCACATTTCTTGGGATTGGCTGTCAATCCGGCTGTTCGGAGCGCGTTCACCACCGCTTGTACCTGTTCCAAGTGGGTCTGCCACTCAGAGCTGTAAATAATGATGTCATCAAGGTACGCTGATGCATACGCCTGATTAGGTTCCAGCACCAAGTCCATCAACCTCTGGAACGTGGCCGGAGCGCCATGTAACCCAAAAGGCAAGACAACATAGTGGAAGAGACCCTCCGGCATAACAAAAGCGGTTTTCTCCTTGGCGGACTCCGTCAGTGGCACCTGCCAGTACCCCTTGGTCAGGTCGAGCGTGGTGAAATATCGCGCCTGTCCCAGTCTATCAATCAGCTCATCCACCCGGGGCATGGGGTAGAGATCGAACTTGGATATTTCGTTCAATCTCCTAAAGTCATTGCAGAACCTTAAGGAGCCATCGGGTTTTGGTATTAGGACAATGGGACTAGCCCATTCACTCTGGGATTTTTCGATGACCCCCAGGCGTAGCATTGTCTTCACTTCCTCTGATATGGCTTGTCTTCGAGCCTCCGGTACCCGGTATGGCTTCAGGCGTACCTTCAGGTGAGGCTCAGTGACAATGTCATGTCGTATCAGACTAGTCCTACCAGGCAGCTCGGAGAAGACATCGGGGTTCTGCTGAACCAGCCGTCTGGCCTCTCGCCTCTGTTGCTTGGTGAGGGCTTCTCCAATCCTTACTTCCGGTTCGTCCTCTCCGGAGGTTGCTGGAGCCGGGTTTGAACGACCCGAAGAGGAGGGAGATGGGGAAAAATCAACCATCAGGCTTTCCCGTTCCTGCCAAGGTTTTAACAGGTTGATATGGTATATTTGTTCAGGTTTCCGCCTACCGGGCTGCAATACCTTATAGTTGACCACCCCGATTCTTTCCTTTATCTCGTAGGGGCCTTGACACTGAGCCAGGAATTTACTCTCCGCCGTGGGGATCAATACCAACACCCGATCCCCGGGTTTAAAGGTCCGCACGGTGGCTTGTCCATTGTAGCGGCCGCTTTGCGCGGCCTGAGCCTCCTGTAAATGCTCCTTCACAATTGGCATGACTGCGCTTATGCGGTTCTGCATTCCTAAAATGTGTTCAATCACACTTTTATGGGGCGGCGAAAACCCCGTGGATGCCTGTGGCACCTCTCGGATGGCAAACATCAAATAGGGAAGCATCATATCCCAGTCTTTCCCGTCTTTGAAAATCACCCTTTTGAGCATGGTTTTCAGGGTTTTATTGAATCGCTCCACTAAACCGTCCGTCTGAGGATGATACACAGACGTACGCAACTGCTTGATCTGGAGAAGCCGGCATAGCTCTTTGGTCACTTTAGACATGAATGGGGTCCCCTGATCCGTAAGGATCTCCTTGGGCAACCCCACCCGGCAGAACACAGCAAACAACTCCCGAGCTATAAGCTTCGCCGCAGTATGTCTGAGAGGTATCGCCTCTGGATACCGGGTGGCATAGTCAACGATCACTAGGATGTGTTGGTGCCCTCGAGCGGACTTTACGAGGGGCCCCACCAGATCCATCCCTATCCGTTCAAAAGGGACTTCTATAATGGGTAACGGTACCAACGGACTGCGAAAGTGGGCCAGGGGTGCGGTAAGCTGACACTCCGGGCAGGTTTCGCAGAACCGTTTTACCTCCCCAAAGACCCTGGGCCAATAGAACCTTTGCAATATTCGCTCCTGCGTTTTCTTGACCCCTAGGTGGCCACTCATCAGGTGTTTATGAGCGAAGTCGAGGACCCGCCGGCGATATGGCTGGGGCACCACCAACTGCTCTACCCCCACGCCCCGTATTTCATCTACCCGGTAGAGTAAATCCTGTTTAAGAGCGAAATGGGGGTACCTTACCTGGGCACCGGGCAGCTGTGCCACCCCGTCAACCACTGTCACCCGACTCCGGGCATGTATTAATGTAGGGTCCTGGAGTTGGGCTGTCCCAAACGTATCCGGGGACGCCTCCAACTCCGGGATGGGCTCAACCATCTCAGCCTCTCCTGCCAATACCTCTAGGGGCGACCTATCGGGTTCACATTCTGTCCCTATCATGGGGACCCCTACGGCAGGCGTCCCGGATTCGGGATTGTCGGGCTCAGGTCCCGGACTGTCCAATACCTGAGGGGACTTAGGAGGCCCCTTCCATAGAGTCCAAAAATACGGCAGATCCCTTCCTAGGATCACGTCATAGGGAAGAGTGTTAATAAGTCCCACCTCATGTTGCACCTTAACCGCAGGGTGCTGTGATGGTGACAATCCCCGTGGGATAGTCTCGGCGGTCCCCATGTATGCAAACCACCCCCACGGTACGTCCTGTGGCCTTTACTTCAGCCCTTAGGGTTGATCGCACAAGGGTCACTAAGCTTCCGGAATCCAACAAGCCTGTAACCGGACATCCATTAACCTGTATTTGGCACAAGTGGGGCTCAGTCTCCGGGGAGACAAGGTCCGCGGTACACACCGCCTGAGCATACATTGAACCCCGCCGGGTAACCCCACAATCCATGGGCTCCGTGGTGAGTGGACACTGGGCTTCCATATGTCCCACCCGCTGGCACCGCCAACATCTAATAGGGAAGGAAACCCCCTTGACGAGTTGTCGTTTAGGGTACATAGCCTTCCGGACCTCAGGGACCGCGGGCGCGGCCTCAGACGGGACGGTAGCGGACTCCCGCACCGGTGTCCGCGGTGGGTCCTTGTCCTGAGGCTTGGAGGGGCCGGACCGACGGGCGGCATGCAAAGTCTCAGTGTCCCGTATCAAGTCCTGCGTAGCCACATGCCGCTCCACCAGGCACACTAATTGGTCCAGGGTACTTGGGTCGCCCTGTCCTACCCACCGTTGAATGGTGACGGGTAAAGTGCGCACAAAGCGATCAACCACTACCCTTTCCACCATTTGCGCAGGGTTTAGAGTGTCAGGCTGCAACCACTTCTTTAGCAGATGCAACAAGTCATAGGCCTGGGAGCGTACGGGTTTGACTTCCTCATAGAACCACTGATTTACCCGCTGAGCCCGTACATAGGTATTCACCCCCAACCGAGCAAGTATTTCGGCTTTCAGGGTCTCATATTCTATGGCGTCCTCGGTACAGAGGTCCAGGTATGCTTTTTGGGGCTCCCCCGCCAGATAGGGCGACAATACCTCAGCCCACTGGGGGGTCGGCAGCTTTTCCCGCTCGGCCACCCGCTCAAACACCGCCAGGAACGCTTCCACATCATCCCCCGGGGTCATCTTTTGCAACGCTTGTCTCACCGTTTTCCGGATGCTGCCGTCGTCACCTGGTCTCGGGGTTGTTGCTGCCGGTCCGGCACGGATCGACTTGGCCAGGAGAACCATCTGTTCTTGGTGCCTTTGTTCCTGCAATTGCAAGGATTGCTGCTGACGATCCAACGACCGGAGCAGGTGTGCATTGGTCTGTTGTTGCTGTGCATTAGCCTGTTGTTGCTGTGCATTAGCCTGAGCCAGCTGCTTTAGTATGTCCTCCATGGCGTCGCCGGGTTTGGGCTGTAGTATAGCCGCTCGAATCCAGGACATGCGCTGCTGGGTCACCAGGGATGGATGCTACACCTCACCGGGCTGGCATGCCCTGCGTTCTCCACCATCTGTGAGGTAGCGTGGTCGGCTGCGCGGCAGAAGACACGGGATCCAGGCACCAATGGTCACAGCCTGTAGGGAAACAGCATTAACCCTGGAGTGGAGTTGCTTTCTATACATGGAGGGAGCACAACCGGGGCGAGACGTACCGGCCGTCATAGACAACCCCGGTCACAGTCTCACAGGCCCAATTTTTGGAAAAAAGGGAGACTCTGCTTGGAGTCCCCTTGCTGTGTTTTACATGATTTTACAAAGGCATGACATGCCTATATCTGTGTCTCCTCCTATTTTTCCTCATCCAGCTGTTTTGTTTTCGCATGAGTATATGTCCTTGTCACTTTCCCATGTGTTTGTGTTGTCTTGGGAGTAGTTTGTCACCTTTTGGACACCTTTGAAGGTGTTTTCTTTGTGTTTTTATTTGTGTGTGATTGCCTCCCATTGTTTTCTATGGGGTTTGAGAGGTTCGTCGAACGGTTCGCCGAACCGAACTTGAACGCGGCCTCCGTTCGACGAACTGAACCGAACTCGAGCCTCTAGAGGCTCGCTCATCTCTACTTAACTGTGTTCTTTTTCTCTTAAAAACCATGCGCTGTTTCAACTGTTTATTTAATTTCCTTAGAAAAGCCGTTTGACCTGTAGGTCTGTGAAATATCCACCCTCCTGTGTGAGCTTTTCTGTTCCCCTCCCCCATGCTCAAACAGGGATATAGTTTGTACATGCTGTAGTGTCTGAGCATGAGGGAGGTGAGTAGAGAAGCTCAGACAGAGAGGAGTAGGGATTAGAGATGAGTGAACCTGAACAGTAAAGTTAAAGTTCAGATTTCGGATGCTATTTGGATGTTGAATAAAGCTTGTTTAAAGGCTGCACTTTTTGGATGTCTGCAGGCTGCTATTTTTAGGCTGGAAAGGGTAAAATAACCATGGGCCTTCTCAGCCTGATTATACCAGCCCCCAGTTGTCTACTTTATCTTGTCTGGTTATCAAAAATAGATGGGATTTGATGCATTTTTCTGCAGCAAGAACACTGCATTTTACAGTGCACGTGCTGCATTTTTTTTCTTGCATTTTTTAACTTTGAAAAGACTGATCAATAACTAAATAAAAAGTTAAGCCACATTTTAAGCTTTTTGTCCTTTACTTACCTTATTCCTATATAGGTCTTGATAAAAACTGACCTCCAATAAACATATAGTGTATGAAATTAAAATACACTACTCACAAAAAGTTAAGGAAATCTGGCGTTCGACTGAAATTCCAGAATGATCCTAAAATGCACTCTAACCTTATCAGGTTAACCTATTGTGACCGTCTCTAAACCTTTGAATGCACATGTCCATCTGTTCTATGTTTCAGTACTTTTTGCACAAATTGCTATTCTTTAACAAGGAGCTTAATGGCAAAATTCACAACAGGTGTTTGATCCATGAATCGCCTAATACAATTTGGGGTTAAATTAGAATTGTAACATTGTAACAGTCCTCTTCATCATGAAATTCACATGTTGACTAGTGATGAGCGAGTATGCTTGTTACTACTCGGTACTCGCACGAGTATCACTGTACTTGGGCTACTCGGCGGGTACCGAGTAATTTCGCGATACTCGTGCTGTACTCATGGTCTTCATCCCTGCATGTTGGCGCTCTTTTGAGAGCCAGCCCTCATGCAGGGATTGGCTGGCAGACCACTGCAATGCCACAGCCCTGTTAGTTGTGGAATTGCAGTGATTGGCCGGCCTGCACAGCGTGACCGAGCCTTTATACCGGCGGGCGCGCTGTGCTCTGCACACAGCCATCTCATATTCCCTGCTATCCCCGCCCACAGGCACCTATGATTGGTTGTAGTGAGACACGCCCCCACGCTGAGTGACAGGTGTCTCACTGCACCCAATCACAGCAGCCGGTGGGCGTGTCTATACTGTGCAGTAAAATAAATAAATAAATAATTAAAAAAACCCGGCGTGCGGTCCCCCCAATTTTAATACCAGACAGATAAAGCCATACGGCTGAAGGCTGGTATTCTCAGGATGGGGAGCTCCACGTTATGGGGAGCCCCCCACCCTAACAATATCAGTCAGCAGCCGCCCAGAATTGCCGCATACATTAGATGCGACAGTTGTGGGACTGTACCCGGCTCTTCCCGATTTACCCTAGTGCGTTGGCAAATCGGGGTAATAAGGAGTTAATGGCAGCCCATAGCTGCCACTGAATCCTAGATTAATCATGTCAGGCGTCTCCCCGAGATTCCTTCCATGATTAATCTGTAAATTACAGTTAAAAAACACACACACCTGAAAAAATCCTTTATTAGAAATAAAAAACACAAACACATTCCCTCATTACCAATTTATTAACCCCGACAAACCCTCCATGTCCGGCGTACTCCACAGTCCTCCAGCGTCGCATCCAGCTCTGCTACATTCAGGTGACAGGAGCTGCAGAAGACACCGCCGCTCCGGTCAGCTTCACACAGCAACTGAGGTGAGTAGCGCGATCAGCTGCTGTCAGTCAGGTAACTCACGGCCACCGCTGGATCCAGCGGTGCCGCGATTAGCCTCAGTGACAGCAGCTGATCGCTATACTCACCTCAGTTGGTGCATGGAGCTGACCGGAGTGGCGGTGAGTAGCGCGATCAGCTGAGCTGTCACTGAGGTTACCCGCGGCCACCGCTGGATCCACCGCTGGATCCAGGTAACCTCAGTGACAGCTCAGCTGATCGCTATACTCACCTCAGTTGCTGTGTGAAGCTGACCGGAGCGGCGGTGTATTCTGCAGCTCCTGTCACCTTCATGCAGCACAGCTGGACGCGACGCTGGAGGTCCGTGGATTATGCCGGACATGGAGGGTTTGTCGGGGTTAATAAATTGGTGATGAGGGACTTGTTAGTGTTTTTTATTTCTAATAAAGGATTTTTCGGGTGTGTGTGTTTTTTAACTGTCACTTACAGATTAATCATGGAAGGAATCTCGGGGAGACGCCTGACATGATTAATCTAGGATTTAGTGGCAGCTATGGGCTGCCATTAACTCCTTATTACCCCGATTTGCCAACGCACTAGGGTAAATCGGGAAGAGCCGGGTACAGTCCCAGAACTGTCGCATATAATGTATGCGGCAATTCTGGGCGGCTGCTGACTGATATTGTTAGGCTGGGGGGCTCCCCATAACGTGGAGCTCCCCATCCTGAGAATACCAGCCTTCAGCCGTATGGCTTTATCTGGCTGGTATTAAAATTGGGGGGACCGCACGCCGTTTTTTTAAATTATTTAATTATTTATTTCACTGCACAGTATACACACACACACATCGGCTGCTGTGTTTGGGTGCAGTGAGACACCTGTCACTCAGCGTGGGGACGTGTCTCACTGCAACCAATCATAGGCGCAGGAAAGCAGGGAATACGAGATTGTTTAATGAGCGGCCGGCTTTTTCAAAAGAGGAAAAGCCGCCGGAGTTTAGTGAACAGCAGTGCAGCGCCGCGGCAGTGATCGGGGAACGGTAAGTAAGAGAGAGGGGGGAGAATGACCGACAGACTGTGAGAGGGACAGATAATACAGAGAGACCGACAGAGCGAGACCGACCGACGGGAGATAGAATGAAAAAAAAAATGACCGACATCGCTAGTAAAAAGCACAAAACGTGCGTTTTGGACATCGGAGTGCCACACAATGTTTTACGTAAAATCTTTCATGTATTAATCTCAAAAAGTAACATATACCAGCTCTATCTCACTATTGGGTATGTGCCCTTAACATTTCCGCCATGAAAATTCATTTTGGTGTCATTTTGGAAGGTTTTCTGGTGAGTCCGTAAAAATGGCGTAAAACTCAGACAAAATTGTTCACATCTGTGACTTTTGAGTGATAAATGCTTCAAGGGGTCTTCCCCATGCTGTTGCCATGTCATTTGAGCACTCTTCTGAGACTTTTGTGACATTTTTAGGGTTTCTACATGCTGCCGGGGGTCATTTCACAAAAATACTCGGGTCTCCCATAGGATAACATTGGGATCGGTGCTCGGGCCGAGTACACGAGTATCTTGGGATGCTCGGCCCGAGCCTCGAGCACCCGAGCTTTTTAGTACTCGCTCATCACTAATGTTGACATCATGAGACCAAGATGACACAATAATTCGCTATTGCAAAGCTTTAGTCAGGATGTTCTCAGATGGAAGTGGCTACTGAGCTTAGAGTGTCACAGAGTGTCATCAACAGGTTGCAATAGAGATACATAAAGACTAAAAAGTCACAGAAAGGCATAAAAGTGTACATCCTTTGTCCACATCCCACACTGATTACTGCTTCATTGTGAAAAATGCCCTTCGGAACTGTATGATGAATTCCACACAACTCCAGGCACAATTAAGAGAGGTGAGAGGCACACATGTGACATGTCAGGCCATTCAACACAGTTTACACTAGCATGTTCTTTGTGCTAGATGACCTGCAAGGGTACCTGACCACACCACCAGGCACAGGTGTCATCGTTTTGTGTGGGCCAGAGAGCATTTAGGCTTCAATAGAGACCAGTGGGCTTCACTGGTGTTCACTGATGAAAGTCGAGTCACACTAAGTAGAAATGTTTACTGTCAAAGATGTTGAAAATGTCAATAAGAGCGTTATGCATCAGTCACTGTTGTTACTAACAGCCTATGGTGTCTAGTCAATACTGGACTGCCCTACACTTTGTGACTGGTACAGTGACAAACCCCTACTACTTGAATTATATCAGTTACTTTGTCTCTACATGAACAACACAGGCCTAATTTCATCTTTATGGATGACAATGCTCCAGCTTATCGAGGTCGCATCATTAGGGAATGGCTCCTGGAGACTGGAGTAACCTGCACTTTCTACAGACCTGAATCCCATAGAAAACCTATGGGATCAGCTGTGTTGCCATGTAGAGGCTCGTAACTCTGTAACCCTTACCTCAATAACCTGAGGGCCGCCCTTCAAAAAGAGCGGGATGCCATGTCTCAGCAGACAATAACTCAACTTGTGAACATCATGAGACTTTGTTGTCAAGCTTTAATTGATACTCAAGGAACATGACAAGTTATTGAGACATTGATATTTGGGGGGTATACTACCACTGTTGTTGGCTTTTATTTCAATAAATCGTTTGAGATGACTAAATCACCATTCCATGGATCTACTTAAATGCTCTACTTTCATGATAAAATATGAACTTTTTACTAGAGATGAGCGAGTACTGTAATATTCGTATTCGCTATAATGGTAATGAATACTTTGTAATACTTGCGTATTCGTTAAGAATAGTGAGTACAATGCAAGTCAATGGGAAATGCGAGTAATTTTCTGCTGGACTCAATAGAGAAGTCTGGGGGCCTGAGGAAAAGGCTGAAATGGATGGGAAAGTGATGAAAGGGAATGGGGAGAGCCTGGAGAATATGCCAGCATGCATTTCTGACTTACATATGGTTTCTGGGAATGAGGATGTCACAATATTATGCCACTTATTCTCTCTCTCTCGGTGTCTCTCTCTCTCTCCGCTTCATACTCACCGATCACAGCGCGGCGGTCACACTGCTCCTATTGCCTCTCATTCCTCTTCCCTACCCGCTCATTAGCCTCATCACATATTCACTGTTCACTGAACCCGCTCATTAGCCTCATTACATAGTCACTGCTTCTCCCTGTGATTGGTTGAAGTCAGACCCGCCCCCAAGCTGAGTGACAGCTGTCTGATTGCGGTCCACCCCAATTTTGATAAAGCCTCACTTCTGAGGCTTGGTATTCTCAGGCTGGGGAGACAGAAGTTTTTGGGAGCCCCCCGGCCTAAAAATATCAGCCAGCAGCCACCCAGCATTGCTGCATCCATTAGATGTGACAGTCCCTGAGCTTTACCTTGCTCATCCCGATTACTGTGGTGCAGTGTTAATCAGGGTAATAAGGAGTTAATGGCAGCCCATAGCTGACACTAAGTCCTAGATTAATCATGGCAGTTAACTCTGAGACACTTTCATCATTAATCTGCAAGATAAAGAAAGTAGCCCCCTCTTGCACCACTTTATTAACCCCCCATACAAACCTGCAAGTCTGATGTAATCCACATGAGGTCCCAGCCACGATACTTCCAGCACTGTTACATCTGACGCTCACAGCGAGCGCCATAGAACAGGACTGCCCGCTGTGAGCTTCACGCAGCAAGTGAAGTGAGCCCCGCAATCTGCTGGCATATAACTCAGAATGAATGCCAGGAAACCCATGATGTCACTGCTGCAACACACGCCGTACTGTGGGGACCGGGTCACTGGTCGGTCCCCGCAGCTCCTCCTGTCAGAGTTATGTGCTATGCCAGGAGGAGCTGCTGACACACACCTTGCTCACAACAGATGGCGGGCTGTGATCACCACTCACTGCAGCATGTACTGACCTTGGTAGCTCCTCCTGTCAGAGCTGTGTGCTTTGCAAGGAGAAGCTGCGGAGACACACCCGGCACACAGCAGACGGCGGCTGTGATCACTGCTCGCCGCAGGATGTGCTGACCTCGGTAGGTTCTCCTGTCAGAGCTGTGTGCTCTGCCAGGATTAGCTGCCGAAACACATCCCGCTCAGAGCAGATGGTGGGCTGTGATCACCACTTGCCGAAGCATGTACTGACCTTGGTAGCTCTTGCTCAGAGACACCTGCCATGCTTGCTGCAGTGTGCACTGACCTCGGTCCTCGGTAGCTCCTCCTGGCAGAGCTGTGTGCTCTGCCATGAGGAGCTGCCAAGACAGACCCGGCTCACAGCAGATATCAGGTTGTGATCACCTCTCCCTCTGCACAAGATTGTCAGTGTTGAAGTGCTGGCAGGGAGTGGGACAGGCCCCACACTTTAAGGCTATGTGCGCACGTTGCGCAAATACATGCAGTTACGCTGCGCTTTGTAGCGCAGCGTAACTGCATGCGTCCTGCGTCCCCTGCACAGTCTATGGAGATTGTGCAGGGGCCGTGCGCACGTGGCCTTTTTGAGCGCAGCGCTTCGGCTACTGCCGAAGCGCTGCGTAAAAAGAAGTGACATGTCACTTCTTCCGTGCGCTTTGCCGGTAGCTCCTGCTCTGTCTATGGCAGGAGCTGCAGGCAGAGCGCATGGAATCGGCTTCACTACGGATATTTCTGCAGCGATTTAAAGCGCACATGTGCTCTTCAGATTGCTGCAGAAATTTCTGCAGTGAACTGTACGCAACGTGCGCACATAGCCTAACACTGACAATGCTGTCCGGGAAGTGTGGGGCAGCCCGCACCTCCATGCCAGCACTGCCACTGTTAAAGTATTGGCAGGGTGCGGGACATGGTTCCGCACTTTAAGCCAGTGTGCTTCAGGTCACCAGAGGTCATACCGTGGGAACCAGGGTATGACCGCCGATGAACTGAGTGACGTCACTGCTGGTCCTTCTTGTTAGTGTTTCCCAGAGCTTGGAGAGATCGGACATGTTTTTGGTCTCTCCAGGCTTGGATGTAGCAAAGCATGTGGATTACCTCGGACATGGTGTTTTGTGGTTCATAAAGTGGTGAAAGAGGGCAGTTTTGGATTTTCCCAATAAAAGATTTTTCGGTGTTTGTGTTTATTTTCTTTCACTTACAGATTAATGATGAGAGGTATCTCAGAGACACCTGCCATGATTAATCTAGGACTTAGTGGCTGGTATGGGCTGCCATTAACTCCTTATTACCCCCCGATTGCCACCACATCAGGGCAATTCGGGATGAGCAAGGTAAAGCTCCGGGATTGTCACATCTAATGGATGCAGCAATTCCGGGCTGCTGCTGGCTGATATTTTTAGGCTGGGGGGCTCCTAAAAACGTGGGTCTCCCCAGCTGAGAGTACCAGCCCTCAGCTGTGAGGCTTTATCTGGGTAGGGTATCAAAATTGGGGAGGTCCGCACGCCGATTTTTTACTTAATTATTTTACTGTATGATATAGACCCGCCCACCGACGGCTGTGATTGGTCAGTCAGACAGCTGTCACTCAGCTTGGGGGCGGGTCTGACTGCAATCAATCTCAGGGAGAAGCAGTGACTATGTAATGAGGCTAATGAGTGGATAGGGAAGAAGAATGAGAGGCAGCGGGACCAGTGTGACAGCCGCAACACGATCGGTGAGTATGAAGCGCTTGGAGATAGACGCTGGCAATGTATTGTACACAAAATGTCAGCGGCCAGCCAATCACAGTAATACTACAGGCAAGATGTACAAGACCACCATGTTTAGTGCCTGCAAATCAGGCGCCAAAACGGCTGAGCGGGACATCTGAATATAGCGAGGTGAATACACAATTACTCGCTATATAACAAATAGCCTGAATACCGTACTATTCTGTGAATAGCGAATAATGACGAATACATTCGCTTATCACTACTTTTTACATTTTACATAAATTTAACCCGAAAACCAAATATCCTTAACTTCCTTTGTGAGTAGTGCAATTTAAACACTTTTAGAAATTTCACAAGATTTTTCTGTATTTTACAGGCTTTTGCAGGTCTCCTCCAAATATTCCATTTGCAGAGCTTAATGAAGAATTCTCGAAACAAACTGTCTTCTCCAAAGATGCCACTGTCACATTGACTTGCCAAACAGGTTATTTACCAACACCAGGACATATTTTAACTGCAACATGTTTAAGTGATGGAACATGGTCTTCTGGCACAATTTGTGCACGTAAGTATACCTTTGGGTTGAACTAGAAAATAGATTTTTTTTTGGGCACAAAAATAAATAAAAAGTTTGAATGTTTTTACAAAGAGGCTGCCATGTTTGGACTGAATGGTTATCAGAGTGGTTTGCTCTATGGCTGGTAGTAGCCTGGCCCCTGCTTAGCTTACACATTTTGCAAATCACCATTTTCTTATTTTCTGCTCTTTCAGTAAAAAGTAGCATTATAATAAAATAGGGATCTATTTGAATTAGCCCTGAAAAGGATTGCTGGTTTAATGTTGCACCAGCAGGTTCTGTAACGCTATAAACCATTGTCCCTACTCCAGCAAAAACTCTCCCTACACCATGCGTCGAGCAGGGTGTCTCGGAGTGTTATATAGACCCGATGTCGCTACGCAGCCAGCCAATCACACTAATGCCAGTAGACAATATGGCTTCAACATTATTGTTATTAGCAGGCAATCCCCTCATGTTTAGTGGCTGAAAAAAAGCCGACCAACATTCGTGGCGGGGCCTCAAGATGCACATGAGACTGAGTGTATGAACAGCAAGTCGTTTGGAGCATTAAATTAGGGCCTTTTTATGCATTGTTTTAAGTGGAATTTGCCTGATAAAGTTTTTGTGCGCACATACTTATAGTTAGCTTCTTTTACAACCTTTTTAGTCAAAGATCACAATTTGCCCCTAGCACACTGCAATAATTTTTAATGGCATTGCTCTCTACAGTTCAATATAATATAACCGTTAAGTGAATAAATGCAATTTATGGATGCAGTGAGAACAGATGTTTGTTTTTAAATATATATATATATATATATATATATATATATATATATATATATATATATATATATTATTGTTAGAGGAGAAAAAATGGGGTGATTTGAATTCTTATGTGCTTTCTAGATTTTTTTAAAACCTTTTTCTTCTTTTTTAGTCCCCTCAGGGTATTTGAACCTACTATTGTACTGCAATATTGTTGTGTGAGCATCACAGGAGGGCAAAACTTTTGTGATTAGGGCCACGACTGCACATCGATACCCTAATACTGTGTTGTGGGTGGCCGACTGAAGCTGATACTTGCTCCATAGATGACCTCTTCATTTAAATGCAAATGTCAGAGATTGACAGCAGCATCGAAATGGTTAACACAGCGGTTGATGCCTTGCTCTGCAGGTGGTCCCGCCATTTAAATGCAACTGTCAGAGATTGACAGCAGCATCCAAATGGTTAACAGTGATTGTTGCCTTGCTCCACAGGTGGTCCCTCCATTTAAATGCAAATGTCAGCAATTGACAGCAGCATCAAAATGGTTAACAGCAGCTGTCGATGCTTAGTTCATTATAAAATTAAGGGACTACAAATAGATAACTAAAAAATAAATAAAGAAGACAGCCTGATCTATGGTTCATACATTATGTGATTTAATGAAGCAATTTTAGATATTTAACACAACTTATAACTCTCTTTATAGGCATTTGCAGGTCTCCTCCAGTTATCCCATACGCAGAACTCAAAGATGATTTATTGAAAAACATGGATTTCCTGCAGGGCGCCATTGTCAGTTACAAATGCAAACCTGGATTTCAATTTATACCTGGAACTAAAGATTTTGTAACCTGTGTGGATGGACAATGGTCTACAAATGATTTCTTTTGCAAACGTAAGATTACCTTTGTTATATAGCAAACCCATTATTATTTACAAGATTTTGCTGAGCAGTAGCAGAGTTGTGAACACACCAGTCCCTATGAATTACATAGCACCAGTTCTATGGTTTACACGTAGCCTGTCATAAATGAAATGTGTATACAATTCTGTTTTCCCTCTTTTACTTAAAGGGATTTTCAATCGATCATTTTTTTTATTCCAAAGGCTTGGTATGCGTAAATAGGAAAGGTTTTTTTCTGACACACCTATAGAGATTAAATCATGACTACAGCTTGTGAACGCTGCTGCCAATTTGTTGATTACACGAAGAATAAAATTGCTGAGGCCAGTGACTGGCCGTAGCTGTCAAATGCAGTAGTTGTAGAGTAACCATTGCAGCTGTGTCAAAGACCGAGGACCAGGGGCGGACATATCATTGTTGCAACATGTTCAACCACACAGGGCCCCAAGAGGTAAAGCGGCCCTCTCCTACATAAAAAGGCAATATTGTGCGTCATGATGAAGTATTGGACTGTAGAGGGCCCATATATAGTTTCTGCACAGGGTCCTCTTCTGACTCTGTCTACTCCTGTGAGGCACAGAGTCATTATTGTTGCAGCAGGAGGTAAGTAAAGATGAATTTTTTCGTTTTATAATACCAATCCTTTGGACTAAAGAAAACAAAGATAGAAAACCCCTTTAATAATTTTTTAGTTCAAGCTCCTCCTCTGGCTCCTCCCCCTCCTATTTACTTAGAATCTTATCAGTAGCAAATCTAATTTTTGATTTTCGTAATGTAAAAATATGTCTTCACCGAATACAACGAATACAGAGTTTACTTGTGAATTTAAAATTTTAATCCGTCGAGGAGGAAAGAGAAGCAGATTTGTCTGATAAGATACAGTATATTACAGAGTTTCTTATTTTCATGTGTACTAAGATCCGAGAGTTAAAAATTAGGACTGCAGTAAGGTGAATCTTGGGGGAGCCTGTCTTATGGAAGCCTCTGATGTTTTGTGTGGTTAGCCCTATGTCATTGAAATGTGTGGTATCACCAGGTCTGTATTCAAAGAGATCTCTAAGGACTTTGGAAAAGTTATAGATGCCAATGAGTGCAAAAATGAATTTTAAAAGATCGTCAAATGACTGGATATCATTGTGAAGAAAATCATCATAAACTAGATGGCTCAAACAAGGTCATCCCAGCAAGATCAACCTGAGACAAGAATGCAAGATGCTAAAATTAGTCTTTAAGGGTACTTTCACACATCCGGATTTTTGCTCTGCGGCACAATACGGCGTTCTGCAGAAAAACCGCAACCGGCTTTTGTAACGCCGATTGCGGTTTTTTTTTGCATTGACTTACATTAGTGCCGCATTGTGCCGCAGGGGCTTGCGTTCGGTCCGGTTTTTGCCGCATGCGGCAGATGTAGCCGATGCGGCGGCCGGATCGAACGTTCCCTGCAACGTTTTTTGCTCCGGCAAAAAACACCGCATCGCGCCGCATCCGGCCGCTGCGGCGCATTTTTCAATGCATCCCTATGGAGGCCGGATGCGGCGCGATGCGGAAAAAAAACGCATCCGGTCGCCGCATGCGGTATTTTCCACTGCGCATGCTCAGTAGCATGCCGCAACCGGAAAAAACCGGACCGGCCGCATGTAAAAACTTATGCAAAGGATGCGGTGTTTTCACCGCATCCGTTGCATAGTTTTCACAGCCTGATTGAGCCGCAGGGCTCAAACCGGATGTGTGAAAGTAGCCTAAGAACTTCAGAATTTCATTTAGGGCCTTATGAACTGATGTCTACTAATGATGAGCGAGCATGCTTGGCACTGTTACACGATCGGTGTGCTCGGGTACTCGCAGTATCGTGGGTACTCAGATATTTTGTCACTGTATACCCCCACCCCAAAATACCATTTGATATGCTCCTGCACTGTATATAAATTGTAGTGGTCCCATCCGATAGGCATCATCGCTGCACTGTCTGTCCCTCCTCTCTGTTCCTAATGGTGTCCTCCTGTTTTGATTGATACGGATGACGTGTTGTGCGTCATCCACATAGTAAACAGATCTCGCGCCTGTGCAGTGGCCTCGTAGGCCTGCGCAGCTGTACTCTGCTCCTCTGCTTTTCCCTACAGCAAGCAGAGCATAGAACATCACTGTGTAATTGCCGAACGATGTCATTGGGATGTCATTTTGATTTTGGCATTTTCACAGTAATGTTCTGTGCTCTGCCTGCAGTAAGGCAGAGCAGAGGACACCTGGGCAGGCCTACGAGGCAGGACATGTCACCCACCTCAATCAAAGCAGAAGGATGCCATTAGGAGCAGAGGGGAGGGACAAATACTGCAGCGAGGACACCCATCAGACCGGACCACCCAAATATACATACAGCTTGTGAGCATATCAAATAGATATTTTAGGGGGTGGACAACGAGAGTCAGGCACTGATAGACACGTTTTTGGAATGCAGCAAAAAAAAAAAAAAAATTAAAGGTGGTGGCATTTGTTCATACGGTCAAAAACTGGTGACAAGTTCCCCTTAAATTACTTGTAAACTGTTACCTCCTTGTTATACAATTATATGCATGAGCAGTGTCTATTTTTAAGGAGAATCTGTCACCAGGGTTATACTACCCCATCTAAGATGGAAATAAAGTGGCTAGAGACCCTGATTCTAACGCTGGAGCGCTGGGCTTCATATATAGTTCAGCTAGAATCATTCTTTAATCTTTTTGATGAGTTTTTGCTATGTAGTCCTCAATATTCATAAGCTCCGCTACCTGCACACTATGTCGGCAGAAAGTCGCCTGTCAGTGGCGTGTGTGGGGTTAGATGTAACTCATTACTAGTAAAACTGGTGGAGCTGAAACAGATAAAACAGTGATTTTACTACATCAAGGAGTCAGGTAAGTTATACGTCATTGAAATGAGTGTATGTGGCCTTATTTTATGCTCCTCACAGAGTGGGAAGCATCACCTTGATGACAAATTTATTTTTTGTAGCCACTTACATGAATTTCTTTAGTAGTTTTGTCAACTATTTTGTTGAAATTTTCTTAATCATAGTAAAGAGAGCTGAGGACATGAATTTTATAGAAATGTTAGATGCTTGGACACCTTTGGCCATAGGTAAAAATAGCATACAAACTTTTCTGAGCTATGGATTGTTGCTTGTGTCATATGACAGTATGGATATTAGTATTTGGCAAATATCTCTCTTAGGCCTGTTTCACACGTCAGTGATTCTGGTACGTATGTGACAGTTCTTATACATATCAGAATCACGGACCTACGCAGACCCATTAAAATCAATGGGTCTGCACACACGTCAGTGATTTTGCACTGACTGTGTTTCCGTGCGGCATACACGAATGTCCGTAATTTCTGCATGGACACATGTCCGTTTTTCCTGGCGTTACTGATGTCCGTCCCACGGACCACACTATGGTGTGATCCGTGAAACACGTACCAGAAAAACACAGACATTGAAAATAAAAAGCTGTTTATACTCACCTTCTCCAGTGACGCTGTGTTCAGCCGCTGCTGCCTGTGTTTCCAGCTTGGCTAATTATGCTCATGCACATGCATTTATGCACGGCACAGCCGACCCGGAAGTAGCTGCAGCGGGGGTCTGCGGCGGCCGGTAACACAGCAGAGCCGAAGAGTTTAGCACCACGGACAGCTGGAGTGAGGACAGGTGAATTTACCTTCATGTGCTAACACGGATCACTCATCACGGATAGCATATGCAGAACCCATGTGTGCCGTGAATCATGGCACATGGAGGGACATATGCGTTTTTATCACGTCAGTGAAAAATGTGTGTGTTTTTCACTGACATGTGAAACAGGCCTTATACTGGCTGGCAATGTTATGGTGGAATATTGAGTCTGTGAAAAAATGGTCATCTGAAAAATGATGTATTTATTGGGTTTTGTGTTCACCATGCTATTATTACATCCATACACGGTTCTTTTGGAGCTAACATTAGAGTGAAAAACATATTACTAACTAATTGTTTCACTACAGCCGATTTCTGCGGATCTCCCCCAAGACTTGATTATGGACAACCCAGAGATGAATATTTGGATAGAACCTCGTTTTCTTTTGGTACAAAAATTATGTATATTTGCCGACCTGGTTATAGAAAAATTCCTGGTAAAACCGCAATTGTAACATGCACGGATGATGGCACGTGGTCTCTACCAAATGCATTTTGTACTCGTAAGTTATACTATTTGCAATAAATTATCTTTTTTACTTTTTTACTTATCACAGAAGAACTAGACTAATTATTAGTGAAATATAACACCTTTGGTCTTTGCTTTGGAGGGAGAAATACTTGTGGCAAAGAAAGACAATTGCCGATAGCACAAAACACATCTGATTTACAATATTTACTCCTATCAGAATTAAACCACTCCAACACACCTAGTCTGCGTTTTTCTGTGACATATTAGTGCCAACTGTTGATAAAAGGCTTAGGCAGTACTTTTATGTACCAAATGTACGAGAATGGCCCCCTGCTGTATCATTCCTTGGGTCCTCCTCCAGTCCCTGAGCCTCCTCTGCTGTATAATGTAACTAGAGCAGCCAATTAGTGGGAAAATCACTTGGCTCACGACTGCAATGGTCACAATTCTGTATGACTAGAAGAACATGAGACTATTAGGGAACCAAGGAAGCGGTATAGATGGGAGCTGACAAATAGTTTTTATACTGATCAACCCCTTTAAAGGGAATCTGTCAGCAGGTTTTTGCTACCTAATCTGTGAGCAACATGATATAGGCAAAGAGATCCTGAATCCAACGATGTCTCACTTAAATTCCTGGGGGAGAGGAGAGGGTGTGCATGACTGTCATGCATGTGAGTCTGAGCAATAAGACGTCCTACTGCTTAAACAAAAATAGCAAATAAACAACAGATCAAACTTTGACAATGCAGGCATCCCTGAATTCTCTGTGTTAACCCTTGCAGCATACTGTCTTCAGCTTACATAGGAAAAATCTGCTTACAGATTCATTTTGCGCACGTAACTGCTGAATATTCTACAGCGATTTGACAGCACGTGTGCACGTCAAATCGCTGCAGAAACACTGCATAATGGTTGCAGTTTTTCTGTACAAAAAAAGCCGATTTCATGCGCTATGGCTGCTGCCCCCACCATAGACAGAGTGGGAGCTGCATCCAAAGCGCACAAAGTAATTGACATGCTGCTTTTATGAACGCATGGATTTGGGTCAAAATTTTAGCACCCAAATCGCTGCATTCATAAAAGCATCATGCACACGTATCATGCACAATCTTCATAGATTGTGCAGGGGACGCAAGACCCATGGATTACGCTGCAGTGCAATACGCAGCATAAATGCATGTAATTACGGTACACTACGTGCGCATGAGCCCTAAAGGTGGTTCATATTTATTAATTTAAAAAGTTACTCCAACTTTAAACATTACTTCTTCATTGAAAAATTCTGTTTCCCTAAAGAAAGCTGGAATTTAGCAGGTGTTTAAATCTATATTATACAATTATACACTTTATAATTTTAATCATCTTTTCTTCAGAAGCTACAGCAGGTTCTGGGGAAGCTCACTTTATTTGATTCTTACTTTGTAGGTAAATCCTGTGGTAACCCTGGAGAAGTGGAAAATGGACAGTTGCATGCTGAGAACTTTGATTTTGGCTCCAAAGTGACATATACTTGTGACCGTGGGTAAGTTTTACGAGTGGTTGGTTACATTTTCTATACATGGCATCTTTTATCGTGCTTGAGGTGTTTTTCCTGAAATGTATTTTTTGTCATCTTCTCTGTCATTTTCTGGTAGCTTTGCCGAGCAATTTGTTTTCTTTCATTTTAACATTTATTGAGCATTTTTTAAGGCAGATTCTAGAAAAGCCGCTGTGTGCACATACCCTTAAGGAGCAGTGAGAAATATCTATAACTGCTTATGTTCTCTCTTAATTCCTCTTTCTCTAGCCAAAAGATCTGAAGGCAACATTTCATGACTTTGCAGAACCTAAAACATATCAAGTATATTATACAAAAGCATGAAAAAACTATTTGGAATATTTTTCTGAATGAAGCAAACATTTTCCTGAATTTTACCCTTCCCTTTGCAGTGAAGTGTTATTAACCTTATCACTACTGGGGGATTTCCTCAATATTTTGCGCATCTTAATGTTGGGCTAATTTTTCACACTATTGATGAGTGCACAAAAAAATTCTATTTTAATTTCATGTAACGTTTTTTTATGTTGCCATATTCTGTGAGCCATAAGCTTATAGTTTAATTGCCAGGGGTATATGCAGGCTTGTTTTTGCAGGATAGTTGATATTTATTTTGGGCTTTTGACTTTTAGATCTCTTTTGATATTGTTTTTTTTAGGCATAGTGATAATAATATAGGAATCCTAGTTTTGTTTTTTTTTTTACTACATTCATTGGGAGAGCTTAGCAAATAATTATTTTTATAGCTTGGGGGTTACAGATGTGGCAATACCAAATATGTTATTTTTTTTAACAAAGGACTAATAAATATCCTTTTTTTCTTTTTAGTTTAAAAACATAAAAATATATATATTTTTTTCTAGACTGCTGAGACCCCACCACCAAACCAACCCCCCATGCCCGAACAAAACACACATTTGTAATAAAACAAATAAACTTTATTGGAGAGATAATCAAGTGCAAACATATAAAACTCTCATCTTTTGCTGGGTTGAGGTCGGTCACAGCTTTAACATTAATTTGTGCAAATATCCAACCAATCTATACTGCTATAAAGACGAGGCGTAATGCCAGGCCGAACTTCCGGCGCAATCAGTCTTCGCTTGATCACCACAATTCCAAAACTGACTGCTGTGACTTAAATAGTTTAACATACAACCATATGGTGGAAGGGTGGGACAGCAGCTTCCAGGTCTCACGGATGAGGAGAGACCGAACCAGGAAATAGGGTGGATTTTATATGGGAACCAGGAGGAGGGGAAAACAATGGGATTGGACACAAACAAGGGGGCGGACGGTTCGGGCATGGGAAGGAGGAATTAACCCCTTCAGACTGGGCTCCGCAGTCAGGGTGCATCCAGCTCAATCCTACTGATATGCTCCACACTTTGCTGTTATGTTACATGAGCAGAGATCACACATCATCTTTCTCCTCTCAATGCTGTAACCTGTCAACTCGCTATGTATCAGCCTGGATCCCAACAAATGAGTAGATCCAAGGTTAATATTGAAGCAGTGATTCTGAACCATTGTAGTCATGGCCTAACCTGAGTAATCTGGAGTAAAAGCAAGAGTCGAAAGTTGTACGAGTGCTGTATTTTTCATGGATGGCACTCTTATCAATAAGGATAGACTCACACTTGCGTATCACTTCTGATATGAGAGCATCGGATGCGATATGCTAATGACTCTTGGCTCAAGCTTTGCTGTGAGCATGGTCTGATTGTCATGTAACTGTAATCCGTTCCTGAGATCGGAACACAGCTGTGGAGGAGAGGAAGGGGTTAATGTCCCCATCTCCTCCATTGTCAGTTGATGCGTATATCGCACTGCACTTGATTGACGGAGTGCAGTCCGATGTTTTTCTCGCACCTATAGACTTGTAAGGGTGCGAGTGATACGGCTCTTGCAGACAATCGTATCCTGCTGCAACTCTTTCCTCAGTCTGTTTAGAGCTGAGGAAAAACTCTCAGATCTGAGTTGCAGCATTTTCTTACATGGGGCCAAGTGCAATGCGAGATTTTCTCACTGCACTCGTGCGAGTCATACGCAAGTGTGACTCCAGCCTTAAGGCCGCTTTACACGCTGCAACATTGCTAACGATGTCGCTAGCGATCGCACCCACTCCCGTCGTGCATGCATCATGGGCAAATCGCTGCCCGTGGCGAACAATATTGGTAGTTCGCGTCACACGCACATACCTTCCTAACGACGTCGCTGTGGCTGGCGAACAAACTCTTTTTTAAGGGGGAGGTTCATGCGGTGTCACAGCGACATCACACAGCAGGCCACCAATAGAAGCAGAGGGGCGGAGAGCAGCCGCATTAACGTCACTCCCACCTTGTTGCCGGAGGACGCAGGAATACTGTTGTTCGTCATTCCCGGGGTGTCACACGTAGCGATGTGTGCTGCCTCAGGAACGGCGAACAACCTGCGTCCCAAATTAACAACGATATTTGGGAAAGGAACGACGTGTCAACAATCAACTATTTTTGCATTTTTTCGGATCGTTAGCGGTCTCTCGTAGGTGACACACACAACGACATCGCTAACGAGGCCGAATGTGCGTCACAAATTCCGTGACCCCAGCGATATCTCGTTAGCGATGTCGTTGCATGTAATGGGGCCTTTAGAGCGTTAAAATGATATTGGTTCATTTTTCGCGATTGTGGAAAATACTGAGGTCTGAATCAGCCTTAAACCTTGATTTTGCAGGATGGTTTGCCACTAAATAGGCAATTCTGATCTCAGTTTGAATCTCGCTACTGTACCTGCGATCCTGCCTGCGACATGGCCATTGGTAAAAGGGAGTATCTCATACGCCCTTGGCTACTGAGGTTGATCTTTTGTAGGGAAAGAGTTAAATATAGTTATCCTTAGAGTCATACAATGCATAGCTTCATTACTTTTGGTTATAAACTTGGATGATAAAGACACTTACTTGTATCTTCTAATTTCAGATATAAGATGATATCAAAAAGAAATTACAGAGATTGCCAGGCAGATGGTACATGGAGTAATGTCCTCCCTGAATGCACAGGTAATATGTAATGAAAAGGGTAACCAACATTGGAGAACAGAGAATAAATAAAATAAAAGCAGAGAACTGTGACTGTATAATGTGGTATTTTTAAAATGGCAAGAAATACTTGAAGTATACTTGTCATCATAATAAAAACAATGAAAATAGAAGGCCGTATTCACACAATGGGTTCTCAAAGCAATTTTTTTTGCTGCAATTTTTTGGAAATTGGGACATTTTTGGAAAATTGTAGAAAAAAAATTAATTGGGAATGCATCGTGAGAACACAGCCTAAAGGGGTTTATCGAAAATTCCCCCAACCACCAAAAAACCTTTTTAACTATAAAACCTTTTTAACTATAAATTATATCTATATCTGCTTCCGTTCACACACAGAGTGATCTGCAGTCTGTTGTCTGTTACAATATCCAAGATTTTTCTTATGTATTCCCAATGCTATTTCAGCACTGGATTGAAATGAAAGGAAAAAATCCCTTTTTTTTTCTTTCAAAACCCTGAGGCAATATTAACCATAGCTATAAACATCATGTGTGAACATAGCAAAAACGTTCATTACGAGAGGCTTATTAAAGCTCTATATAAAACTTCCATTGTGGAAAACTTTAATATGGCAGCCATCACATATACAAGTGCACCTCAATAAATTAGAATATCATCAAAAAGTTAATTTATTTCAGTAATTCAATGAAAAAATAGAAACACATATATAGAGTCATTACAAACAGTGATCTATTTCAAGTGTTTATTTCTGTTACTGTTGATGATTATGGCTTCAGTCAATGAAAACCCAAAAGTCATTATTTCAGAAAATTAGAATAGTTAGCACAAAACACCTGCAAAGGCTTCCTAAACGTTTAAAATGGTCCCTTAGACTGGTTCAGTAGGCTACACAATCATGTGGAAGACTGCTGACTTGACAGATGTCCAGAAGGCAGTCATTGACACACTCCACAAGGAGGTTAAGCCACAAAAGGTCATTGCTAAAAAAGCTGGCTGTTCACAGAGTGGTATATCTAAGCATATTAATGGAAAGTTGAGTAGAATGAAAAAGTGTGGTAGAAAAAGATGCACAAGCAACCAGGATAACTGCAGCCTTGAAAGAATTGTTAAGAAAAGTCTATTCTATAATTTGGGGGAGATTCACATGAAGTGAACTGCTGCAGGAGTCAGTGCTTCAAGAGCCACCACACATGGACGTGTCCAGGACATAGGCTACAACTGTCGAATTCCTTCTGTCAAGCCACTCATTACCAATAGACAGAAGCATCTTACCTGGGCCAAGGAGAAAAAGAACTGGACTGTTGCTCAGTGGTCCAAGGTGTTGTTTTAAAGTAAAGTAGAGTAGAGTTTGGGTGGTTTGGGGAGCCATGTCATCTGCTGGTGTAGGTTCACTGTGTTTTATCAAGACTAAAGTCAGTGCAGCCGTCTACCAGGAAATTTTAGAGCACTTCATACTTCTCTATGTCAACAAGCTTTTTGGAGATGGAAATTTCATTTTCCAGCAGGACTTGGCACCTGTCCACACTGCCAAAAGTACCAATACCTGGTTTAAGGCTAGGGCCCCACTTTGCGTTCTCCTACTTGCAGTTCAGAACGCACATTTTGGGCTTAATTGATTTGACCAAAGTTGTCTTTTTCAGAAATTTAGCGCTGAAAACGCATGCGTATTTACCGCGTTTTAAATGCGTTTTCAGCACTTTTTACCTGCTTTTTCACCTGCGTTTTGATAGATGCGTTTTGAACATCTAGACACTGATAAATAAAGTTTAGTCAAACTCAATGAAAAAATTGAAAAAAAGAAACAAATCTATATTTTTGTGAAAAATAATGGAAATAAATTATTTTAATGAAATTATAGCGGTAATATGTTATTTAATGGAAAAATAGCAATAATTTTAATAAATTTCTTATTTTTAATTGTCGGACTATGTGTGTGTGTAAAGGGACATATAAAATCATTATTTTGATGTCCAAAAAGCATGCGTTTTGGTAGTCCAAAACGCATGTTTTCTGCACTGAAAAAGCAGGTAAAACGCAGGAATTTGCAGAAATATTGGTTTTTGCCATTTCTCATTGACTTCAATGTTAGCAAAACGCACCCAAAATGGCAAAAACAATTGTCATGTTGCTTCTTTGAACGCATGGTTTTTCCCACAAAATATGCAAATTAAACGCAGCGTTTAGAAACGCAAAGTGGGGTCAGGAAATCCACTTTTTCCATAGATTTTGCTGGTAAATCAAAACGCATGCCTTTTGGCATGAAAAAGGGGCTTCTCAAAACGGACCTAAAAAGCACCTAAAACGCAGGTCAAAACGCTAAGTGGGGCCCCAGCCTTATAACCACAGTATCACTGTGCTTGATTGGCCAGCAAACTCACCTGCCCTACAGCCCAGAGAGAATCTATGGGGTTTTGTCAAGAGGAAGATGACAGATTCCAGACCCAATAATGCAGACAAGCTGAAGGCTGCTATCAAAGCAACCTGGGCTTCTATAACATCTCAGCAGTGCCACAGATTGATCGCCACTATGCCACGCCACATTGATGCAGTAATTCATGCAAAAGGAGCCCCGACCAAGTATTGTGTGCTCTTAAGGCCCCGTTACACGCGTTGATTTATCGTGCCATCGCATCCGCCCCCCATCGTTTGTGCGTCACGGGCAATTTGTTGCCCGTGTCGCACAAAGTCGGTAACCCCCGTCACACGTACTTACCTTCCAAATGACCTCGCTGTGGGCGGCGAACATCCTCTTCCTGAAGGGGGAGGGACGTTCGGCGTCACAGCGACGTCACTCAGCGGCCGCCCAATAGAAGCGGAGGGGCGGAGATGAGTGGGACGTAACATCCCACCCACCTCCTTCCTTCCTCGTTGCCGGAGGACGCAGGTAAGCTGTGTTCGTCGTTCCTGGGGTGTCCCACGGAGCGATGTGTGCTGCCTCAGGAACGACGAACAACCTGCATTCAGGAATGTGACCGATATTATGAAAATGAACAATGTGTCAACAAGCAACGATAAGGTGAGTATCTTTGCTCGTTCACAGTCGCTCGTAGCTGTCACACGCTACGATATCTCTAATGATGCTGGATGTACGTCACGGAATCCATGACCCCGACGACATATCATAAGATATATCGTACCGTATAACACCCCCTTTACAGTATCTACTTTTCAGTAGGCGCCAATATTTCTGAGTTTAAAATAATTTTTTCAGTTGGTCTTATATAACATTCTAATTTTCTGAGATAATGACTTTTGGGTTTTCATTCCCTGCAAGCCATAATCATCAACATTAACAGAAATAAACACTTGAAATAGATCACTCTGTGTGTAATGACTCTATATAATATAGGTTTACCTTTTTGTTTTGAATTACTGAAATAAATGAACTTTTTGAGGATATTCTAATTTATTGAGATGCATTTGTACATACAGGTGTTTCTTGATAAAACAGCGGATAGCACTCGTCCGATGCATATGCTGGCTATAGCCCTTACCTATGTTTTCATCATTTAAACCTTTGCTCTTAGGACTTTTGGTCTACTGGGTGATTCTATCAGTGAGTGACATCTTTCTTTAGGGTGCATTACATGCTGCGATATCGGTAACGATATATCGTCGGGGTCACGTCGTTAGTGACGCACATCCGGCGCCGTTACCGACATCGCAGCGTGTGACACCAATGAGCAACGATCAATGAGCACAAAAACGTGAAAAATCGTTGCTCGTTGACATGTCGCTCATTTCCTTAATATCGTTGCTGCTGCTGGTACGATGTTGTCCGTCGCTCCTGCGGCACCACGCATCGCTATGTGTGACACCACAGGAGCGACGAACATCTCCTTACCTGCCTCCACCGGCAATGCGGAAGGAAGGAGGTGGGCGGGATGTTACAACCCGCTCATCTCCACCCCTCCGTCTATTGGATGCCTGCCGTGTCACGTCGCTGTGACGCCGCATGAAACGCCCCCTGAGCGACGTTGCAGGGCAGATAAGTCCGTGTGATGGGGACTAACAAGATTTTGCGCCACGGGCAGCGATTTGCCCATGTCGCACAACCGACGGGGGCGGGTACGCTCTCTTGCGATCTCGCTAGCGAGATCGCAGCGTGTAAAGTACCCTTTAGTGTAAGTGTGTATAGACATAGCTGTCAATCATTGATAAAACCACCCACTGGACCGAAAAACGTACATATAACAAAGGATTAAATTATCAACATGCAAGTTATTGTTTGCTCACACTGGCATACGTATAAAAAAATTGATCCTATTCTCATCCAGAAAAGTTGGATGAGTGAAATCCCTTTTGGTATCCCATATATCATGCAAGTGCTTTGCAAATGTAAATTTGACATCCATATACAATGTGTTGTTTTCTCAGCAGCTAATATTCAACAGTCATTTAAAGTGTTCTATGCTACAGAATGGTAATGTATCTCCCACTTGCATTGTCGAGTCTTGTCTGATATATGCAGTCATGCTGCAATTTTTTTCCTCAGTCCAATTCGAGCTGAGTAAAAACTCGCAGGTCTGACCTGATTCATTGATTCAGACAAGAAAGCTGTGGAGAGAAAGCGCATATAGGGTCTTACCCCAGTATATAAGGGGTGGGAGGAGGGTGAAACTACTCACCAGATATCGTTGTGAAAGTCACAACAACTGTAGTCGCATGTAGAATCAGATCAAAGGCTGCAACCACCCAAAAAGGCAGATAACAGAGAGCAAGAGAGAGGGGTGTTCAATACTGCGCCAAAGATCACTGGAACAGATGTTCAGATTAATGTATCTTTATTTTCATCCAGGTCTACATGTTTCAGGAGCCACTGCCCCCTTCCTCAGGACCGTCAGGAAAGACAAACATCAAATCTCTGATTTGGTGTTTGTCTTTCCTGACGGTCCTGAGAAAGGGGGCAGTGGCTCCTGAAACGCGTAGACCTGGATGAAAATAAAGATACATTAATCTAAACATCTGTTCCAGTGATCTTTGGCGCAGTATTGAACACCCCTCTCTCTTGCTCTCTGTTATCTGATTCATTGATTAACATTGGTCTGAGTTCAATGCGTTTTTTTTCACATTGCACTCATCCATTTTATATGCCAGTGTGAGTGTACCCTTAGGCTGGTGTTATACTTGCGAATGACTTGTGCGATAATCAAGTCACCTGGTATGACCTGTCACTGCATGTGTATATGTAGGAGGGATGGTTGAGGGCAGTTGTAGTCATAGCAGAGGCTTGGCTGCTGCGCTACCCGATGTTAACTCTTTGCGCCCTGATCGCCTCTACAGTGCAGTTAATTGTTCATTCTCATGTTGGTACAAAGACACGCACTTGTTCAAAGTTCTCTTTAACACAATAACTTTACGAGTAGTTTCCAAAAGCATAACTTCGACTCACATCTGGTGGGCACATACTTGTTCCCTGAAGGGGGTTCCATTAGCAACAATTAGTAGATATATTTTGTTGGCCTACTGCTTCCCTGGTACTTGGGCATCCATTAATGCCTTTTAATCCCCTCACTCTCTTCTGACGTCATCGTGTGCTCTGGCAGAATCAAAAAGTCCTTCAAAACTTCCTAGTCCCACCCACAGCGATTTAGTATGAAACTGTCCTTTTCCAGGGCCGGGATTCTCCGCTCCCGAGTTTCCCAGACCCGGCCTGGTCATGTCAGGGGTTAACTCCAATCAGCCTCGTTCTGGTTTTAGAAGACACTATATCTGGCCTCTGCAATTGCATCCTGGTGCTGGTTGTAGTTTTGCCCTGCAGCCTGTGACTAGCTCTGGTGAGAATTCCTGTTTTATCTGACTCCTTGTTACCATGCCCTGACTTGTACCCTTCCCCGTTCGTCCGTCTGTCCCAGCCCCTGATTTCCTGCCCCTGTCTGTTGTTTGTATTTCCTTCTGCATACCTGATCTCCCGACTTCCGACTCGATTCTGTTTTTAACTTGGTTTTGTTCCTCCCTTTGCAGTGACTCGACTTTCCTGGCTTAAGACTCTGGCTGTTTGACTACTCTTTTGCCCCCTGGTGGTTCGCCTGTTAACTGCCTGCTAAAGTTACTCTGCTGAACTTCAGCTGCCTTTCTGTCACTGTGTTACTTTGTCTCTCCTTCACTAGTCTGCTGCCACCTAGTGGGGAATACACTGTACTACGTCCTACCAACCCTTTGTACAGCATCACATAAACTAGTGAACGGGCCTTTCACGACGGCACTCCTCTGCCCGGATATTCAGTACCTTGTCTAATTAGAGCCAACTGATATTTGGCCTTCTGGGGAGATTCTTTGGGTATTTTCCAAGGAATGATGGACGCCACCCAGGAACGCGCGGTCTTAACCCTCTCATTGGAATGCTGTAACTTGTACTATATGCCAGTCCTCTCCTATCTATGACCCTGCATGTCCAGGATCGTGGTTCACCCGAAAGTCTGGCCAAAATGGTACTTTAAGGGCTCCTTCTCACCACGCCTCCCACAGATGCAGCTTCTGTCTTTCTCCCACCCTGGGACACTCCAGCAACTTCCTGCTTACTTGCCTTTTGGCTTGGTTAACTTCTCTGTGCAGTTGACCCTAGCTAACCCGAAGTTATCAGGGAAGCAGTCACTACACTGTGGCCACTTGGTTGTTGCATTAAACATTATAAAGTTACAACATTTTTATCTATGGGGTGGTTGGATCCTAGACCCCCTTACATATCTACAGGGTATACTATAAGATCTGATAGATTTAGGTTTCACTCAGATTCATAATGAAAACGAAAATAAGGGTTCTCCATACACCTCATCGAAACAAGAATGAATGGATAGGCCATACTGTATGAACGTCTCCTTCCATTCCATTATTTAAAAGTTATAAAAACAGCAGACTCACAGTCTTAAGATTCTGTAGGTATAGATCCCTTCTTTGGATAGAATAGAAATAACTAAGATGGGAGTAAGATTGTTACTATTAATCAATATTGTTAAAAAATAAAATAGGGCAAGTTCAGTTCTATAGATAAATGTAATGTTTCATTGTGTTCTGTACTTTAGCCCTTTTGTGGCATGTACTGTAAACTGAACAGAAAAAGTCACAATCTTGTCTCATATGTTGAGTTTCTGAGATTGACAGTTTTAACTCACCTTATTTTTTCATTTCCCACTTTCAGTTCAGAACTGTCCTTCACCATCTGAAATTAGAAATGGACATTATTATCCAGACAAAGAGGAATACAGCTATCTTGATTCTGTTAAATATGTATGCAGAGGAAATCTAGCGCTTATAGGAGAACACACTGTTTCCTGTACAGAGGAAGGAACGTGGAGTTCTAATGCCCCGCAGTGCAAATGTAAGATATGTTTTTACAACATGGTGAATAATTTCCATCTTTGAATATCATACAGTACATGAAACACGCCTATCTAGATCCATGTACATTGGTAAACTGAGAATCATTAAAGATTGTCTGAGATGTGACAATGATGATCTTTAAAGGGGTTGTCCACTACTGGGACAACCCCTTCTGATTCCACTTGTTTCCCCAAGCTAAATAAAAGACCCTGTACTTACCTCCCGTTCTGGCGGTGTTCCAGCATTGTCAGTAATCGAGATTCAGAGCTCACATGACATAGTGACGTCACGCAAGCCCCTTGTCCAATCACTGCACACTTCTCTCACCACACCAAATGAGCAATCAACAGGAAGTGAGTAGCAGTGTCACTTCCTGTTGATTGACTCATTTGGTTTCGAAGATGGCGAAAGAGAAGCTGGTAGTGATTGGACGCGGGGATTCCATGTCGTTGCAATGTCACATGAACCCAAAACTGCAATTACTGATAATGCCGAAACAGCACCAGGAAGGAAGGTGAGTATGGAGTCTTTTATTTTAAGTATAATCAGAAGTAGTAACCTAGTAGTGGACGACCACTTTAAGCTGCTCAGTCCATTGAAGATTGACTATCCAAAAGTTTCTCCCTAAAAATTCTAGCCTATTAAAACATAAAATAAAACCTGAAAAGGAAGTGTTTGAGTACATTCGCACTACCATAACCTCAATACAGTATTCACCCCTTCACGGCCAAGGACGTACCGGTATGTCCTAAATCATGAAGGGGTAATCACCTCCGGCTGCTGTGGTGAGCCAGTGGTGATCCCAGCACATCTGCTAATTTGAACAATTAAAGTGTATGTTATCAACCTTTATATAAAGGCTGTTCATATTTCTAACACTAAAGGGGGCTTTACACAGAGCGACATCGCTAGCGATGGCACCCGCCCCCGTCGTTTGTGCATCATGGGCGATTTGCTGCCCATGGCGCACAATATCGTTAGGAGCCTTCACACGGACTTATCTGCCTAGCGACGTCGCTGTGGCTGGCAAATCGCCTCCTTTCTAAGGGGGCGGTTCGTGCGGCGTCACAGCAGCGTCACTAAGTGGCTGCCCAATAGAAGCGGAGGGGCAGAGATGAGCGGCCGTAACATCCCGCCTACCTCCTTCCTTCCTCATTGCTGGCGGCCGCAGGTAAGCTGTAGTTCGTCGTTTCCGAGGAGTCACACGTAGCAATGTGTGGTGCCTCGGGAACGACTAACAACCTGCGTCCTCTAAAATCAACATTTTTTTTAAAAACGAACGACGTGTCAACGATGGATGATTTGGTGAGTATTGTCCATCGTTAACACTCGCTCATTGGTATCACACGCAACGACGTCGCTAACGATGCCGGATGTGCGTCACGGAATCCGTGACCCCGGCGATATATTGTTAGATACGTCATTGCATGTAACGGGGCCTTAAGCCTGGTTGACATCTAGAGACTTTGGTAGGCGTTCAGAGATATCTTTTCTTTTGACTAAGGCTAAAAATATGTATTGGGTATCCTGCTAAGTAAAGTAATAACAACGAGAGATATGTAGCCTGACATTTTTTTATCTTTATTATTGATATGCGTCTTATTACATACAGTGGAAAAAAAGACAATAAGTAGTCATTAGATTCATCGGGTGCAATTGCTTAGTAAATAAATGCTATTCTAGATGTATATGTTACAAATATCTGGATATTAAAACATTAAACACTTTAGATCCCAGTCCATTCTTGCCCCTTTTACTGATAATTAACATACATGATATGAAAATATGATATAAAAGGAAATGTAAAAAATATTTATTTGGCTGGCATATATTTCTATTTGTGTGATTATATATATATATATATATATATATATGTGATTGATATGCTTTATATGGTTGATGTTAAAGATGATGACTTTAGTAGTGTTCCGCGTTACCCTATCATATGTTTCTATTCTTAGCTGTTCAGTGTACCGATCCACAAGTGAACAACGCATACAAATTGTCAGGATATTCCGGCCCATACTATTTTAATTCTGCAGTGAGGTTTTCCTGCAGATCACAATATAAATTGATAGGATCTGATACTGTGAAATGTAATGACAATAATAAATGGGAACCCGAACTGCCAAAGTGTGTTGGTAAGTATATATTCTGTATTTTACAATTATACAACTATTAAATCTAAGATGACGAATATCTACATAACGGCCATCTGTGTTACCCCATTTGTCAATGCTGATCATTATTGATTGCTGTATACTTATGTGTTGGTTATTACTTGTCTTTAAGGTTTTTGCAAGTTTCCTCCTGACTTCTTAAATACGGAACTAGCAGAAGCAACTAATGAATCAAGTTTCATTGAAGGCACCAAACTAAAGTATAAATGTAAACAAGGTTATGAACCTGTCCTTGGGGCACCAGATACTGTCACTTGTATTGCGTTCAAATGGTCTCCTTCTCTTCAATTCTGTACACGTATGTATACTTTTAATTGTTACTATATACAGAAATGGTTTAATAAAATGTATGAAAGTTTTTCCCATCTTTTACACAGAATCTTGAACTTTATGGACCTAAGTGTTTTTTCAACCTATATAACTTTGTATGTACTTACACTTACTTGGCAATATTCTGAACTATAAAAATGAATATAGAAATCCATGCCTCTGTGTCCACCTCTCTTCTCACAGCAGCATGTTTCACGGCTTTGTTCTTGAATATATACTTGTCTCATTGGTGGTAGCATGCATTTATGGCATATCTTGGGATTATATGACGCCAGGTAGACTGTGAATTCCACCACTGAGTGCAAAGTGGAGCTCATATATGATCGAGAATCTGCAACAATAATCATACACGCCTCAAAATTGAGATTACAACACCAAGACAGAAAAGTCATGACATTCTAGAAATCACAGGATCAATAGACGAGTGTTAATGCTATGCATTTAATGAAAAAAAGGAAATTTAATTTTTCAAACATCTAAAGCTATTCAGTATTGAGTATGAGCTCTAAACACATAAATGCACACAATTAGATGACTTGGCATGCTATCAATGAGGTTCTTCATTTTTGACTGAGGAATTTTTGTCATGTTGAATGCATTTGGCCAAGCGAATCATCAAGAACCACTGCTGACAGTCCCCATATCAAATGACAACCAATCACATCCCAGATAAGCCCAATTGTAGAGAAGTTCAGGCCATGGAAGTATGTTTAGAACATGCAGGCTGCTGACCTTAGCACAAGCAATATGCACTTGACATGTTTAAAAACAGCTATGGGTATGAGTAATGGCTGTACCACTGCTTCTATGGCCAAATCAATGTATTGACGAGCTGTTAGTGCACCTTTAATGAAAACTACAGTAGAGGTGTCCAACTTCTGTACATTATGTCATCACACACCTGGGAGTAGGTCTGATATGACATTCCCTTGTGAAGGGATCTTCTTGAGGCTGTCTATATCTATATGGTGTTCAGATGAATCTCCTGCTATCATTTCATCCAGGACAAATGTACGACTCATTGATGAGTAGAATTGACCTCCATTGCAGCATCTGACTCCACCTGGAGACCAGTGGGCAACACCATGAAGTGGCCTATAAGAGGGAATGTCACACTAGCCTTATTCCCAGTTTTATGCTGTGGGGTGGCATAATGTATGGTTACCAGACCCCTCTAGTATGGATTCTAGATGGACTAACAGCTTGATGTCACCTAGATTTTGTAGTGGAAATAGTGGTGCAGCAATTTCTCCAAAGTGTCACAAGAGCTGATTTTCAACATGACAATTCTAGGCCACATGTTGATAGTGTTAGTGTAAACAGCTTGCATGACATTAATGTGCTCCCATTGCCTGAAGCATTACTGAACCTGTCTTCCGTTAAGCACATCTGGGACATCATTAATTGGCAATGCAAATGAAGCTGCCACCAGTGGATCTTGATAATTTGTGAGCCCAAGTCCATTCATCGTGATAAAACATTCTTTCATTCTTTAGATAATCATTAATAACCTCACTCATAGAAGTCAAGGCGTCTATGTGTGTTTATTTCTGCATGAGGCTCTCATACTCGATTCTAAAGAAATTGAGATGATTTCAAAAATTTGTTTCCATTTTTTCATCTTTTTTATCTTTGCATCAATATGTTTATTGATTCAGTGATTTCCATAATTCCACAACTTTTACTTCTAAGGATTGCTATTTCAATGTTGTGACAAGTCTGTGTCGGGCCTTTACCAGAGAGAGCCAGTGTGTGGATCACTTCTGGTGGGGTGTGCGAAACTTACTACTCTCTTCTGGGTGGTGTCTGATGCGCCCGTGGGGTCTTGGGGGAATTACTTGTCACCTGGTCGGTGTTGGGGGTTTGGGTTGTCACAGTGGCCTGGCCCAGCTCCATGATCCCACGGTGTCAACCAAAAAAATGGAGTGGGATGAGGGTGATGATGGGAGTAGTTGTCTTTCGTGACACCACCTGTGGTATGCGGCTATAGTGGGACCTGCCGCCGCGGAAAGTCTCTCTCTGCTAGGGTGAATAGTAACGCAGCTCAGATGTTGCAGCTCTCCACTGTCAGAGCTAGGCCCCAGGGAGTATGTTGGGGGCTGTAGTCCACCCCAGTGTGTGAATCGCGGGGTGCGGGAAGAATCAGACGACACAGCGGTTGCAGTTTAAGGTTTTTACTCACTAAGTTGCTCCTGCCGTTGGACTGCCAGACTCCGCTGTGATGGACTCCAGATGATCCCGGATAGTTCGGGGGCAAGTCCCAGAGGAATACTTTGTGAGTCCTTCCTCTCTGCGCTCTGTTGTGTTAGTCCCTGCAACTTGAAGCTACACAGGGACCTCCGTCCTTTGAAGTAGTTATATTCTCTGTCCCATCTAGCAGGCAGAGAGAGTCCATTGATGGGCCGCCCTATGGTCACGGCTCCTGGCTCTATATGCTGCTTTGCCCCGGGCGCTGTTGTGGGCCAAACAGGTATTTTCAGCTAAAATGGTTGACCCTCCGCAAGTAGGGTTTTGCCCCAGAGGGTGTATGGTGCAGTGGGCGTCAGAAGAAGGTAGTCCACACAGGTCTTCAGTGCAACTGGTTTACTCACTGCTGGTAGTTGTTAACTGGTTGCCCGAGGCCGGCTGGTTTCTGGTACCTTCTTCCCCTGCACCTGTCTCTGGTAAGTGGGTCCCCGTGGTATAGAATAACTGGGGGTTCCCGTACTGTGGTTTGTCTACTTCTGTCTGCCTGGCGGTAGCGTGAATCCTGTGGGGTTTGAGTCTCTGGTCCTGTCCCCAGTTCTCCCATTGCTAATGAGTCTTTGCATTCTTTAGGGTCAGCAAGGTCCTTGATGGTCCCCTTGCTGTGTAGGTGTTAACAGGTCGGCCTGGAGCTCTTTCCTGTCCTAGAGTCCTGTAGCCCGTCGGTGCGTAGTTCCAGGAGTACTCCACTGTACTCCACCACAACCACTTCTCCTGGTCACCGTTAACCCGAGTCAGACCGTTGCTTCGCTTCCACCTTAACTCCTCTCCACTTCCTCTGTCTCCCTTAGACCAACTACTCTCTTCCTCCATCCACAGTCCGCCCCTCCCACCTGGTCAATTAGTGGACTGGATTGGCTCCACCTCTAGGCAGCCATCAATTGGTCCCACCCTAGCTGGGTACCATTGTATGGGGGATTGTTGGGGAAAACTGGGATTACCTGGGTTTTTGTTGGTACCGGTGTGACGCCCTGGCCTATCAGGTCGTCACAAGGGTGCCGTGCCCTTCTGCATGGTACCCGCTCCTCCTTGGTTATGGGTCCTGTCCCTTTGGTATTGCTAAGAACAGCTATACACAAATCCTGAGGAACACTCTGCACCACACCCACCAGACACCCATTGGGCAGCCTGAGGGGAATAGGGCCGCCCAGATGGAGGGATGGTGGAAGGAGGGCCAGAAGTGTCAGGAGTAGGAGAGAAGTGGAGGGAGTAGTGCCAGTGAGCAGTGACAGGAAAGGTCACGCAGCGGAGCAGAGCTCCTGTAACCGTCGCAGGTGCCAGACATTGGTCTGGCCTGGAAGGAGCTTGACCCCCAGTCGCAGGGGGTAGTGACAGGGGGCACGGTACTGCCACGGAGGGCAGACCGGTGGCCTTGTGCTACAATCGGGCAGGGGCCAGGGCACGACGGGGTACGCGGACCCTAGGCTGGGAAGTAGCTTCATGCAGCCCAGTAATTCACCTTACGGGAACGGAATCTTCATGAACCGCTCTCCTCCCGCTCCAAAATCGGGGTACTAGCGCAACGAAGGGATAGGACTTCCCAAAACCATCCAGAAAATCCCAAGCGTGAACCCTAAGAGCAAGCTCACTCTGCCAGCCACGCAGGTGAGCGGAACCCGAGTAGTTTTAGGTGAAAGGGATCCACCAAGTGTAAACACGGTGCCAAGGGACAAGGTTTCAGACCAACCAGCAACGCCAAAGGGGCACGGACCCAACATGTTCGGACTAAGGCTGCAGGGCGTTCAAGACTTTGGTTTACCTGGTGTCAGTGTCAGCATCTCTGGACTGTGTGAGTACACTGTGCCCCTTTGCTCCCAACAGGTCCCCAGCAAGCCAGCACCGAGCCCTGGGACACCTTCCCCTGCCCAAGGAGGAGTTAACATCAATAGCTGCGATTCCATCGCTGCCGGGCACTCCCCTCTACCCTAAATGCAGCAGCGGTGGTATCCCAACTTTTACCACGAACCGTCGGTGGCGTCACGAACATTATCCAAATCCACCCTTTCTACCCCCCTTATATTTTGCTCACTGAGCTGATGTTTTTAGTTATATCATGGTTGGGTAGATACAATGTTTTGATCGCCTCTTATTTTGTATTGCAATGTTGCAGGAATGTAATTCTGTTGTTTAAATTATTTTTTTTTCAATCGGCAAAATGGGGGTGATATGAACGCTTTTCTTATTTGATATTTTTTTTCATATTTTGAAAAACCTTTGCTTTTAGTTTTTACTGTATTTACTGGTCCCCCTAGGGGACATGAAGTTGTGATTGGTTGATCAGTTTTGCTGTACAGAAAAGGACATCAGCACTACTCTATTTAGCAGAAATCACAATCTCCTATGAACATTGACTCAGAGCCGGTGTTCATAGGAGGATGGTCATGACAGACACATTTTTTATATTTTTCATTTATACCTCAGGCCTTGGGCAGCTCACAGAATGCCGCGGCTTTCAGAACTATGTTTACATAATGACACTCAAATTATCTCTCTGCCAAATATGTCCCTTCTGTGTTGTTCTTATGGGCTCCCCTCCCCCTGATATGATGGATTCCCTAAACTGTAGATCTGGGTCAATAATACAGACTGGAGGTGATATTGCAGTGGAGCAGGTCTTATTGAGCTACAACACATCGATCAGCAAAGAGAAAGACAGCATAGTATGCACAATTGCAGTCAAAGAAGCAGAGCAGGTAACAGAGATGAAGCAAAGCCAGGTGTGTGTCGCGGGCGGAGGAGGGGACTCTGCGCTCTCCCACTGCTCGGGTCCGGCTGCTGCTGCGGCTGCTGCTGCTGCTCGGTGGTGGCTCGAGCGGTGGGCCGGATCCCGGGGACTTGAGCGGCGTTCCTCGCTCGTGAGTGAAAAGGGGGGGATTTGATTGTGGGGATTTGATATTGTCCGTGACGCCACCCACGGTTGTGGTGAGATTGGTGACACCACTGCTGCTCTGGACTGGGATCCCGGGAGCGATGACAGGGAGCAGCCTGGATGTTAGTTCTCCCCTCCGTGGGTAGGGGCTGGTTGTCCTGGGGCCCGATGATGGGGTAGGGATGGATGGCAGGCGGGTTACGGAGCCTGGTGAGGTGCAGGGTCGCGGGACAGCGCTGTGCCTCACGGCACAGTGGTACTCACTCAGCCAGCAACACACACGGAGTCTCTGATGAAACAAACGGCTGGATGGACAGGTCCCACAGACGGCTGCGGTGTTTTCCCCTGACCCCAGGTTGGTAGTGTAAGTCCTTTCCTGCACCTTCTGTACACTCCTCCTGTGCTCCGGTTTCCAGCTGGCTCCCCGGTTCGGTACCGGTGGGCCATCGCCCAGCCCCGGCTACCTACGGTTCCACCAGACTGTCTTCCCGGCTCTCACAGACGGCCACTTCCGTCTGCCTGACTGCTGCACGAGGGCCCTAGGCTCCAACCTAGGCCCCAGTCTGCGTCTGCCTCTCTGCAGACCTCCTCTCTCTTCCTCTGCCTGGACTTGTCTGGACCTGCTTCCTTCCTCAGGCCAGCTAAACTCCTCAGTGGGCGTGCCCATCTGCCTGACTCCGCCCACCTGGTGTGTCTGTCTGAACCCAAGGAAGAAACCGGGTCTCACTGGGGATGTCTGCTGTGAACTGCTGGGGGTGGGGGTGTGTGTGTGTTGTTACCTGTGGCCCCTGGCTTGTCCAGGGCGCCACATGTGCAGAAACAAACGTTACCACTGATCATTTGCAGGAACCCTGCATAAATATTATTTAATTAGTGTATAAAAGTGTTTTTGGAAAATATGATGCAAGTTTTCTAGAATGGTTTTAGATACAGTTCATAATTTTTTTTTTCTCATTCAGCAATAACATGTGTAGACCCAGAACCTGTGCCTAATGGAAAAATTGTTCGTGGTTCCTTCACCTTTGGTTCTAGGATAACATACGCTTGTGAAATTGGGTAAGTGAAATTAATGATTTTAGATATATTTTATAGCACAATGAAAGATCCTTTTACAATATGTTGTTTTGCCATGTTTTAGAAAATTAAAAAATATTCTTTTTAATCATTAATATTCTGCTAACTGTAAAAGTTAGCATTCCCTGGTTTTCTGTGTATAAGAGTGGGATACTATCTGTGGTTTAGTTTACCTGATGGTGTATATTTTATTCCTGTTAGTCTAAGGTTAATGGGGGTGATGCTCATCCAAACTAACCTGTGACAAGTAACAAGGTGTGGGCAATATGAAAATCACAATTGAAACCATATAAAAAGGGAGAAGTTGAGTTAATCATTGCAATGTGTCTGTGTATGCCTTGCTAAGCATGGAGAACATAAAGTGACAAAGAGACCTGTTTGAGGGCTTTAAAAATAAAATTGTTGAAAAATATCAACAATCACAAGGTTACTAGTGGACCTTAAGAGATCCTGATGTTCCTTTGTCCTTTGTAGAATAATTGGCACAGCATCTATCTATCTATCTATCTATCTGTCTGTCTATCTATCAACAGTATCTATTTAATAAAATGAAAAATAATAATATTAGATATATGAAACTGAAATAGCTGTTGCAAAAAAACAAATTGTTATAAAGAAAAAAGGTTAACATTAATAGGGGATGCCCAAACTTTTTCATATGACTGTAACATGGATAAACAACAGAACTTCTGTCAGGGAGTGTATGTGTCTTTCAATATGACTTCAATGTGTTAATGCACCACTCCATTGATTTTTCCTGCGAGAGTGGCATTCCCAATCTAAGTTCCCTGTACTTACTCTTATATTTACCCGCTGCCATTTTCACCTTCCATCACCACCACTTCCATCGGTCTCAGGCAGTTTGTAACCTGCCGGGTCACTTTAGTGTTTGCTGGAGTGAACAGTAAGTCAGTTTTCAATGCAAGTCTATGAGAACCTCCTTCTGGCTCTCAGACTTGCTTTGAGCGCTTATGACCGTTACCTCTGGTTTCTGGCCAGTCAGAAGTTCCAGTCACAAGATCGTGCTGCAGAACTGGAGCGATGCAGATAAAAGGTGAAGGCGGCAGTTGGTAAGTACAAGATTAAGGTCAAGGGTCTAGATTAGACAGGATTAGAAGCACCACTCCATCACTGAAAAAAATAATGCTGCAGTCGTGCTTTAAGTGTGTGTCAGTGTATGTGTCATGTCAAGTTTCAGTAAGTCAGTGTGTCATTAATTTAGATGGTAACTGTAGATGTTAGTAAATATGTTTTATTCAGTTAGAGGGTACTTCAGTAAGGTACAATGAATCCACCAGCACCTCCTGCTTTCTTATAACTAGAGGCTAAAGAGTACAGATTTTACATGGGTTGTATTTGGAGGGACTAATAGGAATGATGTGATACAGTGGTGGTGGGGTGTTTCCACAAGAGGAAAGTGCTTTTCATGTAACTTGTGACTGTATGGTGCAGGGGGTGAGGAAAGAAACGTAGCATAGAGGAAATAATTCACTGGTCCCTTGTCCAGCAGCCACATCAGTAGTCCATGATTCCTGGAACAGAGACCTGTGAACTTCCTCCTATCTGTTGGCATCTGGTTGTACTGATTTTGTTTGTTTGTTCTTTTGATTAGTAGGTCTAGTTTGACAACATGTGGCACAACACAGATATGACATTGTGCCAGGTTTACTCATCAATAGAAGATCTAAGGTTTTAGCAGTAGTGTATTTACAGCTTTCAAGTGGTTATCCATCATGTTGTAAACTTTTCTTAATGTGTCCAAGTGAGAATGAAATGGTAAATAGGTGTGGTTAAGGGCAAAGCCTAAAATTTTGCCACTACATGTGCGGTATATTTTAGCTCTCGAACTCTTCTTCAAAAGTTGTGATTGATAGCGATGTGTGACGCCGCAGGAACGACGAACAACCAGCGGCATGCACCACCAACGATATTATGAAAAGGAGCGACGTGTCAAGGATCAACGATTTTTGACATTTTTGCGATCGTTGATCGTCTCTCCTTGGTGTCACACGCTGCGATGTCGCTAACGGCGCCGGATGTGCGTCACTAATGACGGGACCCCGACAATATATCGTTAGCAATGTCGCAGCGTGTAAAGCACCCTATAGTTAAATTTTTTTTGTGGAATTATATTGGTATTTAAATTAAAAGAAAATATTATTACCCCTTTCACAAAAAGGATTTCTCAAGAAATGCAAAAATTTAGTACAGTTGCTTGTCAGACACAAGCACACCTTCTCTGAATCATGGCAATTTCATTTTTATTTTCTGCAAAAAAATATTGCGTTGCCTAGCTGCTGCTTTCTACTTAATTAAAACTGAAGAGAAAAAAATTGTGCAATTCAAATGAAGCAGAACAAATGTTAGCTACACTAGATCACTGAACAATTACACTGACCGTGCAGCTGTTATCACTTCTACTCACTCTTTATTTTCCCTATCACTTCAATCTGTATTATTAGGAGAAAATTTAGCAAATCTCCCAGGAGAATACCAAAGCCTCTTTTAGTGGACTGGAAAACAGGGTGTTAGCAAAGAAGCTCAAGGAGTGGGAAACAGGGCATTGAGAGGGCAGAACCTAAAAAGACGGCAAGGTTATTGAAAGATGTTCCTACCAGATGGTCTTCTGGGCCAAACTTCCTTTTCATCATCAAAAGTGGGCAAATAGTATGCCTGAAATAATACTGTGGGAAAGAATTAATGTTACTGTTTTGAACAGCAGTGTGTGCACAAGTGAAGTATCAAGAATTTACCCATTATTATTTTTAATTTTTAGCTACAGGATGAAAAATGTAAGCTTCAGAGATTGTCTGGCAAACCAGTCTTGGAGTTTACCCATACCTGAATGTGAAGGTATGCTATAAATCAGTGATCACATATGAGATTGTGCATAAAGAATTAGAAAATCTTACAGCATATACTGTACCTGTCCTGCTAACAATGCAGATTTTAAGCTGACTCTCTTTATGTATTTTGAAGATTAAAACTGTTTTTATGATAGAACTCTCTAAATCCACTTCATAAAGATACAATTGAAGGGAACCTGTCATTTGACTCATGTTGTCCGAACCATGTGCAGCATGAATCAAGGGTATTCAACAGGGAAAACTACAGCTTGTCCACAAAAAATAATTCCTCACTCAATACTGTATACAGAAAAATATAAAAGAGCTATGGTCTCACAATATGGCAAACCGGGTACTGCAAACCCACCCACTATTCAAATATATAGATGGTGGATCTGCAGTCCCCTGCCGAAAGCCACTATAGTTTTTTTGGAACTAATGTGTTTCGGAAGCATCCAAAATCGTCAGATGGCGCTGGTAACAGCTGATTGGAGGGGGAGTGGTATATCGCTACTCCACTGATCAGATATTGATGGCCTATCCTAAATATAGGTCATCAATAAAAAAAAAGTAGTGGCCAACCTATTTAAAAAATATTGCTGTAAATGCAACTCATCCCAAATAAAACAATGCTACTAAATCAACAAAAAAATAAAAGTGACTTCACACAATTTCACCAAATACAGTGATTTTGTGGAACAAGACACTGTTTTCTGTTTTAGCATTTTACAACAGTCTCGGACAATTCCGATAAAGTGTGTGGAGCTTGGGTTGGCTTTGGCTCATTGATGCCCACCATGTAAATTCATCACAATTTATGGTGTAAATTATGCAGAAATTAGAGCCAATTCCCTATCTGAAGTAATATTTGCTCCTACGTAAGATGACCCTAATTCATAAAGTGACATTGGTGCCACACAAAATGCCAGCCTTAAGGAATTGTACCCAATAACTCTGGAAAGCCACAAGAGCCCACATACATTTGTGATCACTAATAAGGAATACCATACATTATTTAATGTTTTTAACATTTTTTTTTACATTTATATATGCTGCACTTATTTTACTTATTGCAGTTTCAACTTGTCCTGTCCCTCAATGGGCAAAAAATGGGTGGATTTATCCAGAAAAGGAACAATACGTTTACAACGCAACTGTATCATTTGGCTGTCATGAAGGATATAAGCTTATTGGTGAGGATGAAATTACCTGCAGCCATGATGGAAGATGGAATTATAGGATACCGGAGTGTAAGGGTAAATATCTGCCTTGGGAACATTTGCTTTGAGAAGGTTTTTCAAGATTTCACAAAATGGGTTCAGCTCTCATGTTTATGTCTAAAGATACATATATCTCCTATGGAATACCCTCATAAGTCTATGTGCATGAAGTGTAAGGCCTAATTCACACGACAGTCCATTTTTCTGATACATGAAAAAAAACTAAGCTTTATCAGTGATTTTCATCAGAGTTTAGTCCAATTTTCAGTAGTTTTTCTTGTATGTACAATTTCTTTCCACCTTCTATCTAGCAGTCTGTGAAAATATCGGACCATAATCAGATTACATCTAAGTGCTGTCCAATTTTTACACTGACCTATAGACTTGGTTTACTGTTTTGATCCTGCACTGGGATCAGTCTCAGACATGTCTCCTAGATTTGACGCAGACTGCTCAACCCACTAAAATTCAGACATATGACCGTCCCCTTTCACTATTACAGGTATGAGTGCTATCCATGAAAAACAGATAGTACTCATACGTGAAAAACTGATGTGTGAATAAGGATTAAAGGCCCCGTCAGCGTACCCACCCCCATCGTTTGTGCGTCACTGGCAAATCGCTGCCCGTGGCGCAAAATATCGTTCGGAGCCGTCACACGGATTTACCTGTCTAGCAACGTCGCTGTGGCCAGCGAACCACCTCCTTTCTAAGGGGGCAGTTCGTGTGGCGTCACAGCGGCGTCACTCAGAGGCCACCCAATAGAAGTGGAGGAGTGGAGATGAGCAGCCGTAACATCCCGCCCACCTCCTTCCTTCCTCATTGCCAGGTAAGCTGTAGTTCGTCGTTCCCGAGGTGTCACAAGTAGCGATGTGTGCTGCCTCGGGAACGATGAATACCCTGCGTCCTCAACAATCAATGATTTTTTGAAAATGAACGACGTGTCAACGATGGACGATTTGGTGAGTATTTTCCATCGTTAACGTTCGCTCGTTGGTGTCACACGCAACAACGCCGCTAACGTTGCCGGATGTGCATCACGGAATCCGTGACCCCGGCGATATATTGTTAGATACGTTGTTTTATGTGACGAGGCCTTTAGACAAAATAGGTTAATTTAAAGAAAATGAAATTTAGATTTACGAGGAGTGGGTAGAATGCTCCTCATATGAATGTTTGTATTCTTTAACCCTCTCTACCAGACAAATAGCACAAATGTTTTATGCCTTTTTGGGCTACTTTGACAATGGCCCTGTGGATGTAATATGTTGCCCTTATATTAGGCAGCAAATTAAGCTGAAAGATCTGTATTGAATTATTCAAGAGTTTACCAAAATTACCAGAAAAAATCTACAGCGCTAAGAACTTGAGTAATAATAGTTGTAACGCTCGCTGCTGGAGATGGTAAGGTGGAGAGAAAAAGTGGACCACAGGGGGCCTCGGGCTTACCCTTTACTGGGAAGAGCTTGACTAAGCATCCACCGCGAGACAGATATCAAGTGCCTCTCCCAGGGCAGTGACCGGGACTGTGGCAGCTGATACCCAGTGAAAAGACAGACAAGGTGCAGACAGGCAAAGTCTCTAGTGTAGACAGGGACTACCGAGATGGCTGAAGAAGATACTACAACAAAAAAAGGCCGGTATCAGGGGTGCGGCTGGGGCACAGAGACAAGGAAAGGTAGTACACACTGAAATGGAGATGCACAGTGGACAGGGGGACTTGACAACTATCTGGCTAGGGCACGAACCACTAACTTACTATGTTGATTAGGCACCTCCCCTAGTTGGAAACTGCCTCAGTACCTCTCAGCGATAGACTGAGAAGCATTTACAGGAAATGATGCACTGGCCCTTTATGAAAAGGTCAGCTGTGCAGGTGTATGCCCTAGGAGCACTCTTCCAGGACCTGTACAGATGGAGGACCATGGAAAAGCTAGGCAAAGCAGTGCGGGCCAGCTGTGGTGATGAGTTGGCATCCCAGCAGCAAGTAATGTAAGTTGTGCAGGGATGCCAGTGCTACAATAGTTTCAGATTTATGGCTTATGTAGATGTCCATGCAAATTGATCCAAGCATGGCCGCTAAAGCATGGACTTGCTGTGGGTCTACTGACCCGAGCGTGACAGACTCATTGAAATAGAAGAAGCTGTGACATGACAATCGAATTGGGAAAGCCACGGCCAGTCCACGCATTGCAGGCCGAGATTAGACCAATTTGCACATACGTCTGAATGAGCCCTAAAATAAAGGTTCACCTTGGGTAAATGAATGAAATTCTGTAGTATATTCCGGCAATATTAAAATTTTGGGATTCTTGCAAATCCAGTATCAACATGTATACCAATGTAACTACTTATTTTTATCTAAAATATAAATGGCAACTGGTATACAGCCTTGACTTTTGGAATAAAAATGGTAGAGGATTTGTAATAAACAATATATACAAACTGTATTTATTTTTTTATTTTAGATATATAAAAATAATATAAAAAAAATTGGAAAAGTTTTCTACCATTTTGTCTTAGGTTGATCAAACAGGACTATTATTTCTTTAAGATTATCAGATCACTTTTTTGGATTATGTTAAAATGATAATTAATTGAACTTTTTAACTGCAATTACTTATATATTAAAAAACATATTAATGCTCTCTTGACTTAATTTAACAGTCATAGTTCTGATGAAGGGTGAAATATGCTTTTTGCTTTTCTATAGAATGAAGTAGGGTTGGTTAAAAGGAAATTTGTATACTTATTAAAATTAGCTGTTTCATAATTTAAAAAATATATACAATAATTATAAAATGTTGCTCAGTTAGGAAAACCCATCCTAAGGGTTTAAGGCATTGAGTATTATTGATAATGATTTATGCTATTAATCCCTTTCTGCCCTCTAGTTAAATAGTATGTACTGTAAGGACAAATGCCACTAAGCCCTTGACTAGTAATGGAGATGCATCTATTAGACCTCCCCCCATTACTAATCTGTAAGTGAAAAGAAATAAACACAAACACCAAAAAAATCCTTTATTTGAAATAAAATACAAAACACAAACCCTCTTTCACCTCTTTATTAACCCCCAAACCACCCAGGTCTGACGTAATCCACATGAGGTTCCACGATGAGCTTGGCACTGCTACATCTGAACTGACAGTGTGAGGCCATAGAACATGACCGCCTGCTATGAGCTTCTCTGCTATAGGCAGAGAATGGGCTGTAGTGATGAGCGGTTGCATCACTCAGGTTAGCTGCATGGTACCCCATCTGTGATTGCAGGTAACCTGAAATAAAATACAAAAAAAACCCTCTTTCACCAGTTTGTTAACCCCAAAAGCACCCAGGTCCGACATAATCCACATGAAGTCTCACAACAATTTCAGCTCTGCTACATCTGATTTGACAGCAGGTGGCCATAGAACATGACCACCCACTGTGAATGCCACTCAGGTTATTTGCAGTTACAGCTGGATGTTCCCACGGTCCTCCACCTTCACATCGCAAGCAACCTGTCCTCAGGTGACCTCAGTATAGTCAGTGACCTCACCTGAGTTCACAGACCTGCATCTCCTGGCAGAAAATTGCGTTTTTTTGCCAAGAAATGCAGATTTGGGTCTGAAATTTCAACTGCATATTTCCGCACCCAATCTACACCTCCTGGAAAAAAACGCATCACTACCACATGCGGTATGATGCGGTAATGATGTGATTTTTCTTTTTTTGCCAGGAGGTGTAGATTGGGTGGAGGAATAAAAATTCCATCACCAAATTTGCATCTCTTGGCCCAAAATGCAAAAAAAAAAGTTTTAACGCTGTTTCAGGACAGTTTTCTTTCAGGAGGTACACATTTTCTGCTGAAATCAGACATTTCAGCACCAGAGTTGCACCTCGTGGCAGACAGCTGTGCTGAAACGGCATCAAAACCATTTTTTTTTTTGCATTTTTGGGCCAAGAGATGCAAATTTGGTAATCAAATTTTTACACCATATTCATTCACACAATCTAAACTTTCTGTAAAAAAAAAATGCATCACTACTGCATGTGGTATGATGCAGCAGTAGTGATGCAATTTTTGCCAGGAAGTGTAGATTGAGTACAGGAGTACGGTGTATATATTTCATCACCAAATTTGCATCTCTTGGCCCAAAAATGCAAATCAAAAAAAAAAAAAAAGGTTTTACACTGTTTCGGGATGGTTTTCTTCCTGGAGGTGCAAATTTGGTGCTGAAACCAGACGTTTCAGCACCAAATTTACATAACAGGGCAGAAAGATTCACTGAAAAAGCATCAAAACCAACAGGATGAGCCAGGTAAAGTTCCGGGACTGTTACATCTAATGGATGCGACAATCCTGGGTGGCTACAGGCTGCTATTTTTGGGCTGGGGGGGGGTCAATTACCATGGGTCTCCCTAGCTGTAGGGCTTTATCATAACTGAGTATCGAAATTGGGGGGACGCACGCCGTTTTTTAAAATTATTTATTTAAATAATAATTAAAAAAGCCGCATGCGGCTCCCTAATTTAATACACAGCCAAGATAAGCGCATGGCTGGGGCCTGCAGCCTGTAGCCGTATGCTTTATCTGTGCTGGGTATCATAATACATGGGGACCCTACACCTATATCTTTATTTATTTTTATACCACGAAATAGAACCGAAGACAGGGAATGTGATTGCAAGTAGTCAGACACTGTCACGCAGGCTGGGGCGCGACTGACTGCAATCAATCTTTGAACAAAGAAGGCTGGAGTCTTTTTAGCACAAAACAGAAATTCAATATTTTATTAGAAAATTTGTTAAAAACATGCTATAGGAAGACAGTGAATGACCTAAGATGAAATTGCCGAATGGGTCCATAAAGTCAGCACTAGAGTCATAAGATCTTGCAACACATGTTACCATTACATAGTGGATAGAAATTGCATACAATAGTTAATTGGCAAAAGCTGCCATCTTACAGCTATGCCAGAAAATGGCATCAATCAGACCACTTTACAGATATACAAGTTTACAATAAGGTCTAAACAGATAAAAATGGTATACATCAATCTTAAATAGAAAATGTAAATGAATACAACAGACCTCCTCCCATGTAAATTGTAAATGTAAATGTAAATGTAAATACTGAGAAGGCAAAATTGCTACCGTATTATCATATTCATATTGTCAATATTGGACGATGAAAACAGTGCATTGAAACATCCTCTGAATGAAGTTCAAACGTAAAGGGGCAAAGTTGCCGTTATTGCTGATATCAACATTGTGGGATGTAAAGCAAGTTGAATAACCTATGGTTTTAAGCAGTAAACATTAGATCCATAAGATGACAGTAACTAGTGCAGAATTTCCCCTTCCCCATGTTAAGGTGGTGTCACACATAGCGACGACGACAACGACGTCGCTGCTAAGTCACCATTTTCTGTGACGTAGCAGCGACGTCCTGTTGCTGTCGCTGTGTGTAACATGCAGCACCAACCTGGCCCCCGCTGTGGGGTCGCCGGTCGTTGCTGAATGTCCTGCTTCATTTTTTGGACGTTGCTCTCCCGCTGTGAAGCACACATCGCTGTGTGTGACATCAAGAGCGCGACGAACTGAAGCGAACAGGGAGCAGGGAGCCGGCGTCTGGCAGCCTGCAGTAAGCTGTAACCACAGTAAACATCGGGTAACCAAGAAGCCCTTTCCTTGGTTACCCGATATTTACCTTAGTTACTAGCGTCCGCCGCTCTCACGCTGCCAGTGCCGGCTCCCTGCACACGTAGCTGGAGTACACATCGGGTAATTAACCCGATGTGTACTCTGGCTAGGAGTGCAGGGAGCCAGCGCTAAGCGGTGTGCTCTCACGCTGCCAGTGCAGGCTCCCTGCTCCCTGCATACGTAGCTGGAGTACGCATCGGGTAATTAACCCGATGTGTACTCTGGCTAGGAGTGCAGGGAGCCAGCGCTAAGCGGTGTGCTCTCACGCTGCCAGTGCAGGCTCCCTGCTCCCTGCATACGTAGCTGGAGTACGCATCAAGTAATTAACCCGATGTGTACTCTGGCTAGGAGTGCAGGGAACAGGGAGCCGGCACTGGCAACGTGAGAGCGGCGAACGCTAGTAACTAAGGTAAATATCGGGTAACCAAGAGAAGTGCTTTCCTTGGCTACCCGATATTTACCTTAGTTATGCTTCCACGCGTCGCTGCTGGCTGGGGGCTGGTCACTGGTCGCTGGTGAGATCTGCCTGTTTGACAGCTCACCAGCGACCATGTAATGATGCAGCAGCGATCCTGATAAGGTCATATCGCTGGTCGTGATCGCTGCTGCGTCGCTATGTGTGACACCACCTTAAGGCTATAGTTGAATAGGCTTAAATGGTAATGATTGAGTCAACAAATTTGACAACAAAGGGTTAAGGCGACTAGGAATTGAATATTACCCATGTGTGGATGTGCCAAGGGTCCGTCTGCATAGACACCAATGCATGTTTCGCGTTAGTCGCTTTGTCAATGGGCAATCAATCACAGACGCCAGGACTGTTGGTGGGTGGTTGAAGCAGTGAATATACATGAAGGTAAGTGAGTAGCCATAGAAGAAGAGTGAGAAGCCCGAAAGCAGTTTCAACTGTGCCGGAGACTCGTTAGGTATAGCGCACTTGCTCTAAGACATGGGGACTGGCATCCAGCCAGATATCCAGGATCAATTCCGGGCTGGAACCATTTTTTTAAAGTTCGGTTAGTTCCGCCGATTTCCGATATCTGCGATTTCTCCAACCACTAGTAATAAAGTGTGTCAGAAGTTATGATAAAAGTGATTTGTACACTCTTTATTAAATTAGAAAATCTGTTTTTTCAACAGGCATCTGTGAAGACCCACCTCCTCTTGATTATGCTATATTTGATGTTAAACCCTCAACGATCTTTGTTGCTGGCGTTACAATACAATACACCTGTAGACGTGGGTATATTAGGAACAACGTGTACACAAATAGTATAACTTGTTTGGAAAGCGGCAAATGGTCAAATATAACCAAAGAGTTCTGCACTCGTAAGTACTCAAATTATTTTGTAGCTAGAGAAAAGTGGTAAAATTTATTTAAAGGGTTGTCCACCACTTGGATAATCCCTTCTCAAACAGAGTGTTTACCCCTGTTAAAATAACACCACTACTCACCTCCAGTGCTGGCACCATTCCAGCACTGTCGGCACTCTCTCTTCTGGTGTTGACACGACACTATTCCCTCACGCGTGCCCTGCGCTCAAGCAGCGCTGTCTTTTCTCTCCCCACCTTCAGATGAATCAAACAAAAAAGAGGAAGTCAGAGCTGCGGCTGGCCTCACTTCTCCTCCTCCTCCTGATGTTTGATACATCTGAAAGTGGGGACAGTGAAGCCAGCGCTGAGTTGGAGCAGTTCTTATGTCACACGGACCCCAGAAGAGTGAGTGCCGACACCACTGGAATGGTGCCAGCACCGGATGTGGGTATTGGCATCATTATTTTAATAGGGACAAACACTCTGATTGGGTAGGGGGTGTCCAAGTAGTGTACAAGCTTTTAAAAAGTGAATATCAGTCCAAAGCTCTTTTCCACCCAGGAACCTCCCATATAGTCTCCTCAAATTCAGCTGTAAAATGGATCAGTATATTTTTCACTCATTCACTTTCTTGAAGAAAAGAAAAAAAAAAGCTGAAAAAAGGTGTACTGTTTTATCACATGCAATAGGACAGGTTCAGTATATAACTTGGGAGATTTTGCCCATTGTTGGAGTAAACATATAGGCTATACGACTCTAAAATTGCAGCACCAAGAAGGAAAAATCAGGGCATTATGGAAGTCACAAGATAGATAGACATGTTAATTATATGCAAATGCTGAAAAATTTGAGTACAAATTTTCCAAATATCTTAATTTATTCAGCATCATGTATTCGCATCACACGTAAAAATACACTCACTTACATAACTTGACATGCTATCAACGTGGTTTGTTAAAGGGGTTGTCAACTATTTTAACATTGATGGTTTACCCTTAAGCAGGCTTTACACGCTGCGACATCGCTAGCGATTGCTAGCAATGTCGAGCGCGATAGCACCCACCCCCATCGCACATGCGATATCTGGTGATTGCTGCCGTAGCGAACATTATCGCTACGGCAGCTTCACACGCACATATCTGGTCTGCGACGTCGCTGTGACTGCCGAACACTAAGCGGCCGGCCAATAGAAGTGGAGGGGCAGAGATGAGCGGGACATAACATCCCGCCCACCTCCTTCCTTCCACATTGCCGGTGGAGGCAGGTAAGGAGATGTTTGTCGTTCCTGCGGTGTAACACATAGCGATGTGTGGTGCTGCAGGAACAACAAACAACATCGTTCCGGCAGCAGTAACGATATTATGGAAAGGAGCGACGTGTCACTGATCAACGATTTTTGCCGTTTTTGCGATCGGTGATTGTTGCTCCTAGGGTTTACAAGCTGCGATGTCGGTAACGGCGCTGGATGTGCGTCACTAACGACATGACCCCGACGATATATCGTTACCGATGTCGCAACGTGTAAAGCCCGCTTTAAGATAGTTCATCAATGTCTGGTCGGCCGACGTTTGACACCAGGCACCCTCACCAATTAGCTGTCCTTGGTGCCGGCGGTGGCAGCAGGCTGCCTGAAATGCACGGTTACGGAGCTGCCCCATTAACTGATAGCGGCCGTGGCTAGGTACTGCACGTTCGCCTTGCATTCAAATCAATAGGAGGCGGATGTGCAGTATCTGGCCGCAACCAAAATCAGTTGGCGGGGCAACCGATTGGCGGGGGGTGCCAGGTATCGGATCCCATATGATCAAACATTGATGATCTATCCTAGGGATAGGCCATCAATCTGAAGTAGTGGACAACCTCATTAATTGTTGCCTGAAGAATTTTTTTTCAACACAGACTAGGTATTTAAATCATCAAGATCCAATGCTATCAGCTACCTGCTCAGTTGTCCAGATGTGCTTGATGAGAGACTAGTCCAGAGACGCTTAAGGCCATGGTGGACTGTTTAGACTACATAAGCTGCTCATAGTTGGACCAGCAACATATGGTCTGGCATTGTGTTGAAAAGCGGCTCCTAGCACACATTGGAGAAATGGCTGTGCTATTAGTTTCCCCACTAAATCAATGTCATACTGAGCTGTTACTATACCTGGAATGAAGACTAGAGAGGTCCACCTATTGTACATTATGCCACCCCACATCATAATCCCGGGAATAAAGGCGGCGTTACACGCTACGATTTATCTGACGATCTCATTAACGATGTGACATGCCCAGATCGTAGTTACGATTTGCCGAGATCGCTCATAGGTTGTTTATTAGCGGTCACACGTAACAATCTAACAAGTGACACCAAATCGTTCAGCAATATATTGTTTGACCAAGGCGGTCGTGTGGATGTTGTTCGTCGTTTGCAGGGTGTCAAACGTACCAATATGTCTGCTGCGATCCAAACGACGAACAATATTTTGAAAATGAACGACGTGTCAACGATCAACGATTTTCAACCTATTTGCGATCGTTCGGAGTCGCACGTAGGTGTCACAGGCAACGACGTCGCTAACGATGCCGGATGTGCGTCACGGAAACCGTGACCAAGCCGACATATCGTCAGATAAATCGTAGCGTGTAACGCCGCCTTAAGTCTAGCGTGATATGCCCTCGTTAAAGTTGCGTTATTGATTTCATGCTACTGCTCTCAAAGACTGTCAAGCAGCAAAGCAAAATGGCAATGGAGGCTCATATGGAGGTCCAGGCTCTTCAGAGTTGAATCCTGCTTTTGTCTGGGACACAGTGATTAAGAAAAATTGATCTGAATACCATTTGGGCAACAACATGGAAAAAATGTTGTTTCCATTTGTTCATCATTTGCATATATTTAACACAATCCTGTAATTTTTGTAATTTGCAGACTTCTTCATGGTGTTGCAATTTGCTTTTTTAATATAGTATATTCAGTTACAAATTAGTTTAAAGATTATTTGCAAAATTCACACGCTTTTTGCTGTTTGTAATAAACCAAACAAGTACACTTTAAAGGAACCTGTGCAAAAACACTACTAACCTGCAGATACAGGGGGGGGAATATTTAGTCAGCCACCAATTGTGCAAGTTCTCCCACTGTAAAGATGAGAGAGGCCTGTAATTGACATCATAGGTGACCACAACTATGAGAGACAAAATGAGAAAACAAATCCAGAAAATCACCACATGGGATTTGACAAGATTTTTTTTGCAAATTATGGTGGAAAATAAGTATTTGGTCAATAACAAAAGTCCATCTCAATATTTTGTTACATATCCTTTGTTGGCAATGACAGAGGTCAAACGTTTTCTGTAAGTCTTCATAAGGTTGGCACACACTGTTGCTGGTTTGTTGGCCCATTCATCCATGCAGATCTCCTCTAGAGCAGTGATGTTTTGGGCCTGTTGCTGGGCAACACAGACTTTCAACTCTCTCCAAAGGTTTTCTATAGGGTTGAGATCTGGAGACTGGCTAGGCCACTCCAGGACCTTCATATGCTTCTTACGAAGCCACTCCTTTGTTGCCCTGGTGGTGTTCTTGGCATCATTATCATGCTGAAAGACCCAGCCACGTTTTATCTTCAATGCCTTTGCTGATGGAAGAAGGTTTGCACAAAAAAATCTCACGATACATGCCCCCATTCATTCTGTCATGTACATGGATCAGTCATCCTGGTCCATTTGCAGAGAAACAGCCCCAAAGCATGATGTTGCCACCCCCATGCTTCACAGTAGGAATGGTGTTCTTTGGATGAAACTCAGCATTCTGTTCCTCCAAACACGACGAGTTGTATTCTACCAAAAAGTTCTACTTTGGTTTCATCAGACCACATGATATTCTCCCAATACTCTTCTGGATAATCCAAATGCTCTCTAGTAAACTTCAAACGGGCCCAGACATGTACTGGCTTAAGCAGGGAAACACGTTTAGCACTGCAGGATCTCAGTCCCTGGCGGCGTAGTGTGTTACTGATGGTAGCCTTTGTTATGGTTGTCCCAGCTCTATGTAGGTCATTCACTGGGTCCCCCCGTGTGGTTCTGGGATTTTTGCTCACTGTTCTTGTGATCATTTTGACCCCATGGGGTGAGATCCTGTGTGGAGCCCCAGATCGAGGGAGATTATCAGTGGTCTTGTATGTCTTCCAGTTTCTTATTATTGCTTCCACAGTTGATTTCATCACACTTAAGTGGGCTTTACACGCTACAATAGCATTAATGAATTATCGTCGGGGTCACGGTGTTTGTGATGCACTTCCGGCGTCATTAACGATATCGCAGTGTGTGACACTTATGAGCGTCCTTAAACGATAGCAAAAGCGGTCAAAATCGTTTGCCGCAGAGAGGTTGTCCTGAAACAAAAAAATCGTTTTCTGCTTATTAGCTATGTTGTTCGTCATTCCTGCGGCACCACACATCGCTGTGTGTGACACCGCAGGAGCGACGAACATCTCCTTACCTGCCTCCACCGGCAATGCGGAAGAAAGGAGGTGGACGGGATGTTACGTCCCGCTCATCTCTACCCCTCCACTTCTATTGGACGCCTGCCGTGTGACGTCGCTGTGATGCCGCACGAACCGCCCCCTTAGAAAGGAGGCGGTTCGCCGGCCAGAGCGACGTCGCATGGCAGGTAAGTCTGTGTGACGGGGTTAAACGAGGTTGTGCGGCACGGGCAGCAATTTACCCGTGTCGCAAAACCGACGGGGCCGCTTACAATCGCTTGCGTGTAAAGCCCGCTTAAGTTGCTTGCCTATTGCAGATTTAGTCTTCCCAGGCTTGTGCAGGGATGCAATTTTGTTTCTGGTGTCCTTCAACAGCCCTTTAGTCTTCACCATAGTGAAGTTTGGAGTGTGACTGAGGTTATGGATAGGTGTCTTTTATACTGATAACAAGTTCAAACAGGTGCCATTACTACAGGCAATGAGTGGAGGACAGAGGAGCCTCTTAAAGAAGAAGTTGAAGGTCTGTGAGAGCCAGAAATCTTGCATGTTGTTAGGTGACTAAGTACTTATTTTCCATCATAATTTGCAAATAAAATCTTGCCAAATCAGAGGTGATTTTCTGGATTTGTTTTCTCATTTTGTCTCTCATAGTTGTGGTCTACCTATGATGTCAATTACAGGCCTTTCTCATCTTTTTAAGTGGGAGAACTTGCACAATTGGTGGCTGACTAAATACGTTTTTTTATGCACTGTATTGGATTAATCCATAGGATAATAGCATTGTGATATTATGTGGCTCCGTCACTTAGAGCTTTGCTTCTTGGAGGAAAAGAACTTCAGCTTCCAGTCACCCCTTTGTGTAAAGTTAGCGGCGGCAGTAACAGCGCCCTGTAGCACTAACCAACAAATGGTTCTAATGATGAGCTGACAGTCAGTCAGTGCGGGGGGTGCAGTAACAACTGACGCTCTCAATACACAAAGGAGTGACTGAAACCATGTCGGCAAAACTATATGACTAGAAGCTGAATGCTGCCGGGAGGATTAAAGGTCTTTTCCTCCCAGAGCAGAGCGCTAAGTGTCCGGTATGGGCAGGTGTGGAATTCCATTAACCTGCACATTGATCCTATATCTGCAGGTTAATAGAATTTTTTATGTGACAGCTTCCCTTTAAATAGCTCAATATAATCATTTTCTAAGTGGTTTCTCCAAATTGAATATAAAATGCCACTGCAGTCACAGAATTATTCAATATCGTGAATGGAATCCTTTGTAGGAGCAATCATTTACAAATCAGGCTATAGCAATTTAACCTAGGTCCAGTGGTTGAATTGGGGTTCACGTTTGAAACCCCTGCAAAACAGGATTTTGGTGTATGCATTGATGGGTTCTTTGACAGTATCCAGACGGAGTCACAGTGTGCTCTTTCGTACATCAGATATGCCTATTAGAGGTGGGCAACAAGATATAGTAGACTCCTTCATGCTGCCGGGATCAATTAGGTGTATATGGCTGAAAATGATGTACGAGAGGGCGCACTGTGACTCTGTGTACATCATTATTGTCAATGGCCCTGTAAGCGTATGTGCCTAAACTTCCGTTTGCAGAGGTTTGGGCATAAACCCCGATGGAGCCTATATATATATACGGTATATATATTTATTAGATTATCTGTCTAACATGAATATCACTTACAGGGAGATCCTGTGGCCATCCTCCCAGGGCAGCAAACCTGGTAGTGGAAGTAGAAAGCTTTCTGTTTGAGTCTGAAGCAGTTTATAGATGTGAAAAGGGGTGAGTTGTATGATATTATGTATTTAATTTTTTTTTTTATAAAACTGTTAAATGAATATTTATTACAATAATCTTGTGGTTATGAAAACTAGCTAAGGTGTATGTGTCGCGGGTGGAGGGGACGTGCTCGCCACGCTCGGGTCCGGGACTTCTGCTGTTGCTCCTTGGTGGCTCGAGTGGTGGACCAGACCCGGGGACTCGAGCAGCGCCGTGAGTGAAAAGGGGGGGTTTGGTTAGGGAGATTGTTCGTGACGCCACCCACGGGACGTGGTGATGATGGCACCACCGCTGCTGGTAATGGGGATCCCAGGAAAGATGGTAGGGTGCAGATGAGATGTTGTCCCCTCCGTGGGTAGGGGGGTTGGTGATCCCGGGGCCCGGTGGTATAACGGGGAGGCCAGATGGCTGGGGTGCAGGGGCAGCACGGTGCCAGATGGCTCTGGTGTACTCACTCAGATAGACAATGATGGAGTCTCTGGTAAACCAAACAGCTGGATGGACGGGTCCCGCAGCCGGCTGCAGTGTTGTTGTTGTGCTCTCCCCGGACGGCTGATTGTGGCTGTCTGTCCCTGCACCTTTTAGAAAGTTCTTGACTCCTGTGGTTGCCCACCGGTAGTCTGCTCCCTGGCGTATAGGTGCCGTAGGAACCCGTGTTGCCCGCAGGCGCTGGCCCTTGGATCTCTAGCCTGTGGCGGTGGCTGTATATCCTCTCTGGGTGGACGGTTGCCTTCAATCGGGACTTGGTAGTTGAGAAACCCCTGGGGTTCCTGTCACATTCGGATTTGACTATTGGCGGCGGCTCCAACCTGGTCAGAGTCCGATGGCCCTGCCTGGGTGTGCTTAGCTTCCCTCCGTTCCCCGGTCCGGTACTGGTGGGCCGTCGCCCGACCCCGGTCCTTACGGCTCTTCGGAGTTCCACTAACTCCTGCAGATGGCCACCATCGTTTGCCAACCTTGCTGTCAGTGCCTGGGCTCCTACCCAGACACCTCAAGTGTTCACTCCTCTCACTTTCACCTCCAGGACTAATCTGACACTTTTCCCGCCTCCAGGCCTGTGAACTCCTCGGTGGGTGGGGCCAACCGCCTGGCCCCGCCCCACCTGGTGTGGACATCAGGCCCTGGAGGGAGGCAACAAGGGTTTTGTGTTTGGCTGCTGTAACTGCCTAGGGTGGGGGTGTGTGTGTGTTGTTACCTGTGACCCCTGGCTAGCCCAGGGCGTCACAGATGCCTTTATATCCCAACTTCCTCCAACTGGTGGCAAGCATCGTTATCTAATGGGCACCAGCTTTTTATAGGTCAGCGATGTCTGGAATTGGTAATTCTGTTCATTTCATTTGGCCATTACATAGTGATGCCCATGTCCATAGATATTTGCATTCATGGACGGGGATAATTGTGTAGGTCAGTCACTACTATAGCCCCCAGGAGGCAGGGGGTAGTCAGGCATGGGTCTCATACCTGTTTCACTCGTCATCGGGCCGGTGTGATGGTCTGGGATGTGCCGCTGGCCTGCCCGGCTTCATGCCCCGAGGTGTACACCAATAAGGAGGGAGGATGATGGAGGTTGTAGTAGGATGATTGCCGTGACGCCACCTGTGGTACATGGCTAGAGATTATCCGCCACTGCTGTTGCTGTCCTCCGAGTCAGATGGTAATACCAGCTGAAGATGGTATTGCTCCCCACAGGTGGAGCGGGCCCCAGGAAGGATTATAATGGGTGTAGTGATGGCGAAGACCTTTGACACCGAGGCGCAGGGCGGCGCCACCGGCAATAAGAGTCCGAGTCAGATGCTGCGGTTCCAGGTGTCTTTAATCACTCTTTGTGCCACTCGCCCAGGTAGTACTAGTCACCCGCTGTGATGTGCCCCATCGACCTCGGATAAGTTAGAAGCAGTCACCGGTGTTTGAAAGAAGAAAGCTCTTTTTCAGAGTTTCCCTTCCAGCCGTGAGGAACCTGAGCTGAGCGCTCCTCTCCAAGCTGCAGGCCCCATGAAGAGAAGAAAGTGGTGATGGTGTTGTGTCCCAGAACTGGTGTCCCGGGTCAACTGACTGATGATTGTGTGTGTTGCTCCTACTTCTACCCCCAAATTGGAACCCGCCCCCCAGGTGGCTGGCTTCAGTGACCGGGGAAATCCATTGCATCGTGATGGCCACCCCCCTATCTACCCTGAGCCATCCCTCTCATGAGAAGGCTCCTAAGCTGTATGTAAAGTGTGAATGTGGAACACCGGTGATTAACCCCTCCTTATACGAGGCGAATATCACTCCTTAATTAAGGCTTTGTACAAAATAGTCCACAAAATGCAATAAAATGAGAAATAATTAGATTTGTCCATTTCCTTTAGATATAAAATGCATTCCTCCGATAATACTTTCAAATGCGAATCAAATGGAAGATGGACTGGAACCTTGCCTGTTTGTAAAGGTAACATATTAATTAAAATGTGGATGTGTCACAGACTCCCACAACTCCTGAACAGCAGTGATATATTAATAAGCAATTGCATAAGTGGGCATGGTGATACTGTGTTTCCCCGAAAATAAGACAGGGTCTTACAAGACATGCTAGGACTAATTTTTGGTGTAGGTCTTATTTTCGTTGAAACACAGAAACTGCAGATATTTCCAATAATACTTTATGAGCCACAACTTGGGTTATCTTCTGTGTGTTCATGATGATTTGATGTTTCTATCGCCAAGTCCCATGACTCTGTTCCTTCTCACTATGTAACCGCAGCTTCTAAGATCTTGTTTCCTTACTGTCCGGTTGTACAGAGCCATAATACAACAACATACAACTTAAAAGGGTTATTCCCATCTCCAAGAATCTATCTCAATATGTAGTAGGTGTAGTAATAAGTATATTAGCAAGTACCTCCAATTAGAAATGTAGTATAGTTCTCCAGATAAGCTGTCACTTACCTCATGTGCAGGGCATTGCAGTAGGTTAGGTATTACCGATTACGAGTCTGACCACTAGCAACTAAAGGTGACTTTACACGCTATGATTTGCTACGATTTCGGTGACATGCCCCCCTCCTCCCAATTATCGTTGCTGATATTTGGGCGATGTTGTTCCTCGTTTCTGTGGCAGCACACATCGCTACGTCTGACCCCGCAGGAACGAGGAACCTTTCCTTACCTGCATCCCGCCCGCATTGAGGAGGGAAGAAGGTGGGCAGGATGTTCGTCCCGCTCATCTCCGCCCCTCCGCTTTGATTGGGTGGCCGCTTAGTGACGTCGCCGTGACGCCAAACGGACCACCCCCTTAGGAGGTGGTACGCCGGTCACAGCGATGTTGCTATGCAGGTAAGTACGTGTGACGGGGGTGCACGATTTTGTGCGTGACGGGCAGCGATTTGCCCGTGTCGCACAAACGATGCACGCTAGCGATATCGATACCGATATCGCACCGTGTAAAGCCCGCTTAACTGTGTCTTTATGCGTTGCCTTACCCAAATATCTAAGTTACTGTAATGCCCTGAACACAAGGTAAATGACATAGCTTTTCAGAACTATACTATATTAATAATTGAAGGTATTTGCTAATACTCTTCTTATTACACCTACTACATATCGTGGAGATGGGAATAACCCTTTAATGGGACTTATTCTATTGCATCTTCATATGTCATGAAGTATTTTGGAGTTTGAAGGATTGGTGTTAAGGGAGAATATCCTTGCTATACTTGCCATATGGTGGTGTATAAAGCCGCAGAACTCTTTAGGCTAGATTCAGCATTTGCATTTTTCTTTTTTTTGCCTTGTATTATTTGTTGGTATTTTCATAATGGCGCAAGTGATTCATAATGTTTATACAACATCAAAAATACTCTTTATTTTTATCTGCAACTCGTTTTGTAATTTTATAGAACAAAATAGTCAAACATTTTTTTAAAATGGTTTATAAATTGCACCAAAATTTTGGACAAAATCACTCCAAGGGGGACTGCAGAATATTTGTGCAAAGACTTATAAGTCACAATTAAAGAATAAGACACAAACATCTGGAAACTCTTTACTGGGAGCAGATGGGATAGAATCACGGTTTTCTCTGTTGCAAAATTAGCAGAGCTCAGAATGTTGATCCCTGAATATCCCTGCCCACACAACTGATTGGCAGGTTTCTGTGTAAACAGGCTGGTAAATGACACATCACTGGAATCACGATCTCTTCCCCTACATTACGGTGCTCTCCATAACAAAAAAACTGTCATCTGTTAACAGATTCCATTTAGTGTAAAAAAATAAAAACAATAAAAGGGACACATACTTGATTTCATATTAGTATGTAATGACCCATGTAAAATAAAAGGCATTATTTATTCTGAGCATTAAAATAAATAAATAAATAAATAAATAAAATTCTGGAACTGCTTCAGAGATCACATTTTGTCCCAGGAAAAAAAAACTGTGCTTGTTTGTTTGTTCCTCCTAGGCAAATTGTGAAAGCTGCAGCCATTTAGTACTGATCGGCTGCAGTGCTCTAGTGACAGCCCTGCCTAATGTTCATCCCAACAGGCACTGTGCTGTGAGCAGAGAATCGGTGTTGGTTTGGCAGGTTTTATTTTTTCACTCCTTGGTTCCATTAATAATGGTTTGTTTGGTAGTGAACTCATTTAAGTCCAACAACTAGGCCATATCTTTGAAGGGAATATATTACCAAGTTTTTGCTTTGTAATCGGAGAACAGGATTTTGTAGGGGCTGAATCCCTGATTCCAGTAATGTGTCACTTATTGGACTGTGTTTTGATGTTTCAACACAATCAGTGTTTTATCCAGGGCTGTGGAGTCGGTAAGCCAAACCTTCGACTTTGACTCCGACATTTCCCTTGCACCGACTCCGACTCCGACTCTTACATATATTGCTTATGGTTAGGTGAAAAATTTATTGTAGTAAATGAACATGTGTATGTGAACATTAGACATTTCATAATTTTTATGATACAATAATCAAGATATTTGGATAGAACATAAAATATATTTATTGGAATACAACTTTAGAACACAAAAAAGTGTAATACATTGTAAATATGTAATACACTATGTAATATACAGTAGATTACATATATATCTTGTGTGTGTATGTATGTATATGTGTATATATAGTATATATAGTATTACATATTTACAATTTATTCGTTTTTTGTGTTCTAAAGATGTATTCCAATAAATATATTTTATGTTCTACCCAAATATCTTGATTATTGTATCATAAAAATTATTAAATATCTGATGTTCACAGTGTACTACAGTACATTTTTCACTTAAATATAAGCAATATACTAAATGTTATTATTTACTATGTTTTTGTTGAAAACTGCTTTTTGCCACTTGCATAGTGCATTACATAGTGTTTTTTATATATATATATATATATATATATATATATATATATATATATATATTGCGTGTTATATATAACACTATGTAATACACTATGTAAGTGTCAAAAAACAGTTTTCAACAAAAACATAGTAAATAACATTTGTGCAGTCCATGAATTTGTTGTAAGAAGTAGAATTGCTTCCATCAGATCCTCCTTTGCAGATGACCTCAAATCTGACCTAATAATTTTAAGGCTAGAGAACAACCTCTCTACAGTAACTTGAGTTGGAGGCAAAGCCGTAACTACATGGGCAACATCTCTAACAATTTCCGGGTATAAAGGAATTGCCTCATGCACAGTCAGTTTTGATGAATGGTTGAATTTTTCTATTTCTTTGAGAGCAAGTGGAAGCTTTTGCTGAAATCTGGTCAATCTGCTGCTATAGGAGATGGAGTAAAATCTTTTTCCTTGCGGCAACGCTTTGCCTGCTCCATGTCATCCAAATACTTGTCAAAGTTAAACTCCTCATCTGATGAGGATGAAGATATGGCAGCAGTAGCACTGTCAGGCCCCAAGTCCTCTTGCGCCTGGCAGTCCTGTAGCCGCTCATCCTAACTGCTACCTCACTCAAAGCTTCTTTTCCTTTAGTAAGCTGTTGATCATCAAGCAGTATACGGTGACTTGGGTCCACATAAACAGCTGCCAGAAGAATTTTCTTTTCCAATAGCTGTCTCTCTTCGTTTCATTGAAGCAGAAATGCCATCTGCGATTAAACCTCCTCTTTGGAACAGGCAACATAGCAAGTTCTTTCACTCCCTTATGAAAATGCCAGGAGTTAAATCCTCAGCTTGTAATCTTTTAGTCATGGTAAATGGGTGATTAAGCAATTCCTTCAATTCAGCCACCTGTGTCCATTGACCTTCATTTAATGTTACTTGAGGGTTCACCATATCTATAAGAAATTATTTTAGTTCAAGCAATCGCTCAGTCATTAAATAAGTGCTGCCTCACCGAGTGGCTTGATCAACAATTGCCCCTTTCCCAGCACGTCTCTTCAAGATGGAATCAATTTTAGGGGTTCTGGCGGCAATAACCAACTTCCTCACTTTTCCAATTAGATTTCCAGCATGTCCGTCCAGTTTCGCACATCCGGCTTTTCGCCGGTTTGGCGGATGCGGCACACGCCAGTACAGTACGATACAGTACAGTGGCAGCACCGCAACTTTCGGGTCACAGGATAGCATGTGACCGGCGTTTGTCGCGCTGTATACACTGTACTGCAGTGAGCCGCATCCGCCAAACAGGCGAAAAGCCATATGTGTGAGGGTCCCTTTTGCAGACTCTCTTATTGCCAGCTGCAGTGTGTGCACAACACAGCGCATGTGATGAATATGAAAGTGTTTTGAAGCAGCTTCAACAAGATCATCTAATCCTAAAGAATCATTTTGCTGTTCTTCTGTTGTAATATGTTTGTTCCTCAGTTACATGAACAGCGCTGTGGCCTTCCATCTCACACATACTGAATCCTAAATTTTCTTCTAGCTGTTGTTCATTACTCTCATTCATCAGTGTAATTGTACTTATATATGAAGCATTGTCCGTTACAATAGCAAGAACCTGTTCTTTTTTGAGTTCGTAATCTTACAGAACTTTTTCCACTAAGGCCTGGAGAAACTGGCTGATGTGATGAGCTTTAGTATCTTTTACTACCAGTGTCTCGCTAACAATTTCTTTCTTGTTACAAACATATCGAACATTGATGGCAAAAGATTTCATTGAAATGCAGTGACTCTGGGCATCCCAGCAAAGGCAATGGGTGAAAAGATAGGACATTCAGACACATTGTTTTGTGAGGAAGGAAGAATGAGCAGTCAGCTTGTGTGGCCTTTTTCTAATCTGCTTTTGCTATTGAAAGCATTATTTATGAGCTCAAAAAACATTCAGGTGATGCAGTTTTTTTAAAAAGCTGATCTGCTTTTGCAGCTGACAAATGTATCCTCAAAAACGCTGTGTGTGAATGTAGCCTTAGATCAGGAATAGAACAGCCATTTATAGGACATTTCATAACTTTCCCAAATTCCTATGAAAAAAATATTCAGCACATTCTGCATTGCACTACTGTCCCCAATGTATTATATATTGTCGGAGTCAGAGTCAGTGCATTTTATACCAACTCCGACTCCACCAAAATGAGCTCCGACTCCACAGCCCTGGTTTTATCAGCAGGAGATTATAACTACGAGACTAGGTGTCATGTGCCTCCTGGTCCAACCATGCCACCAAAACTAATTAGCTTTTTCTGTCAGTATATCATGTTCATGAAAAGCTGCCAGTCAGTGGTGTGTGCAGGGTTATAAAAACTCACAATATGAGTTTTGCTAGATCTGCAGCAGAGGAAACTGTGAAAACCGCACCAAGTAAACTAAGTAACATCACTAGATCATGGTCTTTGTCCCTGCATCATGCAGGTTGCGTAGCATAAATCAATTGGCAGATTCCCCTTAAGAGATAAGTGATGAATTAGGATATTAGGGTAACTACACATTTTCCAAGTTTTGAGTACATTTCAATGTAACAATATTTTCTTGGTTTATTTCTCAGTTCAAACATGTTCACCACCAGAGGTTCTAGAAAATGGATCATACAGTCTTAGGAAAAATGAGTATTTGTACGGAGAAACTGTGACGTACAAGTGCAATAGATTACAACTTGTTGGAAAAGCTTCAGTATCCTGTACAGATGAAGGAAAATGGTCATCTGGTGCGCCACAGTGCAGAGGTCGGACATTTCATTTTACTTCTCTATTTGTCAATTGTTTATCAATATCTTACATCGTATGTGCGTGTCATATATGGATAGTATTAAGTGTCCACCCACCCAGCCTCATTGACAGCTGCAGCTTGTACTGAGCAGTGTGAGATCTCAGCAGCAGGAGAGACACTGAGGAGCGGTCAGTCAGGCAGAAGGAGAGTAAGATAAACTATCATAATGGATTCTAGAGATAAATACAACATCCTTATCAGGTCTAAGACATCTATTTAGTAATGTGCGTAGTTTGTGCTTGGCAACAGATCCACTTTATACAGTACAGTGGGTACGAAGTTATTAGAAAGTATTGTTGAAATCAGTTTTTGGTCTCTTAGCAGAAGAAAAACCCCAACAAAAACACAAAAAAACTGAGTTTGCTAAATATATTAATACCGTAATGATATGTAGCGGTACAAGGTAAAACTGCAAAATTTTGAATACAATAATAAACTAGTTTCTTCTGATCCTTTTTGCAGATGCCTGCATATTACCTCCTGAACTCCCCTTTGCAGTGGTGAATATAGAAATTAGCAGCCCAGAGTACGCTGACAGAGGAGAAAGCATACAATACAAATGTCGTCCAGGTTTTGTTTCCGTTAATAACTTGGATACTGAAATAACATGTCTTGAAAACCTGAAATGGTCACGGTATAGTGTATTTTGCACACGTAAGTCTATTTTCCCATCACATTTCTACTATTGTGCATTATTTATATAATATACAGGATGGTAATTTCCTATTTAGATCTTTTCCCCCGACATAATAAATTAAATATGTAATATCCAAAAAGGCTATTAACCTGCAGATGTGGGGTTAATCTGCAGGTTAATAGCATTCTGAAGCATTAAAAGCCCCGCTACTGGTAGAAAATGATTATTCTTCCAGACAGCTTCTTATTTTCAGTCATACGGGCCCGTACATAGTGAGCACTGGCTATAATCCCACCTCCATCTCTACACTGATGCACTGTCAGTCAGTGCCAGGGGCATGGTTATAGCCACCGCACACTGTGTGATTGATGCAGTGGCAGCCACACCTCTATTATCCTGCAGATTAACCCCATATCTGTATTGACATGATACATTCCATATACAAATGATAAAAGCAAGAAATGCTGACTATTGCAATCCCCATCCCTCAGCCTATTCATACCACTCTTAAACTAGAAGGATTGTGGGATTTGACCCACCCAGTGCCAATGTACTTCTATGCTGCACCTGCGGCCAGTGCTGCAGCTAATAAACAGTGATGTTATATGGTAATTCAAGTGACTTGGCAATAGAATCGGAGTAGGGATAAGCAGACTGATGGATGTTCAGGTTCGCTGGGTTTGATCGGAGTTTAGTTAAAAGTTCGGTTAAGGACACAGACTTTACCCCAAATCTCGAACCCCATATAAGCCAATGGAGACCCGAACTTCTTTGCTGTAAAATAGTCATAGTAAATGCTATGGGGCTGTAAATGGAAGCAAAATAAGGGGGAAATGTCCTGCAAACAAATGTGGATAAAAAAAAAAAGATGTAGGGTTTCACCTATTTTTGATAACCAACATAGATATAGCAGACCACTACAGGCTGCAAAGTTTGACTGGTTATCAGAAATAGAGGGGATCCCACACCATTTTTTAAAAATGATTTAAGTAAATAATTTTAAAAAGGCGTGGGCTCCACCCTATTTTTGATGACCAGTCAAGTTACAGCAGACAGCGGGGGGATGGTATTATCAGACTGGGAAGGCCCATGATTATTTGGCCCCTATCAGCCTAAAAATAGCAGCCCCCAGTTACCCCAGAACTTTGGGGTACTTTGCCCTGATGCATTGGCAATTAGGGTAATACTTTTGGGGATGATGTCAGCTGTGAATTTACAGCTAGCATCAAACCCAGTTGTTAGTAATGGATAAGCATCTATCAGACATCCCTGTTACTAACCGGAAAGTTTAGAGTTTAAAAAAAACACACAAAGAAAAAAAATTGTTTATTTCAATAAGCACTCCCCAAACTCCCTCGTTTACCAATTTGTTGAATAAAAAAAATCCTTGAAGTTCCGATGTAATCCGATCGGGGAATAAAGAATCCCTCACACGCTCTTGTTCACCAAATAATTCAAAAGAAATCCTTGAAGTTCTGACATAATCCAATGGTCTAATTCTTATGGGGCTTTGTTGTGAGTCTGAACACATTTATTAGACAGGAACATATTACATTACAATACAATATACTACAATACCCATGACCCAATATTTCCATCTTCTTACATTTAATGCAGAGCAGCCTAAAGAATCGACCCCCAAAAAGGTCTCTGGAACTGTACGGTGGATTTAAAAAAAAAAAAAAAGTTGAACTACAAGGGGTGAAGCATGAATAAAATAGGTGACAAGTCCTTTGTACTGAACAAAATGTGCCTGGCTTCAGTAGGAAGAGTCAAATACCTTACATACATGTCCTATTCTAATGACTAAATTCATACCTGTGGTAATCAGTGGGTGTCCTGCTGTTGTCTTGCCAATTTTACTGTCTTTCCTGAAGTTGTGTCTGGCTGTCAACCAAACGATGGTTCAGCCATTCATCTGGTAGCTATCTTGGCTGTGTCTCCTATACATAGGAGCGCTCGTTGGCCATCTGCTTCTATGTTACCTTTGAGAACGCCTTTGGCAGCGACTTATCTCTGGAAGAACAATATAATTGACATAGGAGGACATCTCCTTGGTGCAATCTGTTCGGCCATACAGAGGTCCAAGAGGCAAGCGGGCCCATTACCACCTTCAAATCAGGTGGAATTGTACATTTTGATGAGCTTTTTAGTAGCAAAGGGCCATATTTTGTTCTTGCACAGGGTCCCTTTTCTGTCTGTGTCCGTCAATGCAATCGACAGTCTGAAATTAGACATTCTCAATCTATATTTGCCCCAACAATAAACTATAAACTGCTGCCAAACACATTAGTCTATTAGTCAAACCCGTCATTATTTGAAGATTCGGCCAACATTACTCCAATGTGTATGCGGGGGCTTAAATATTTTCTGTCTTAAAAAAAAGTGAAGTCCAAAAATAACTTTAGTTTTTTTTTTTCATGCAGCAATATCATGTGGAAACCCAGGAGAAATAGCTAATGGACAAATGCAATCTGAACACTTCTCTTTTGGTTCAAGAGTCAACTACACTTGTAATCCTGGGTAGGTAGATGGTTGAGAAGTTACAATTTTTCATTCATTTTATCATAAAAGGTCATGCCAGGATAATTTATTTTGTATAAAAAACAGTTAAAATGTAGAAATATTATTATATGTAAAACAATAGATTGGGTCATCACAACATATAACCCCTTAGCGCTTTATCATTGGGTGGATCCGGTTGTACTTTGATAGTCAGTCAGCATCTGCCTCTAACAGCAGCAATCAGAGTAAGCGCCAATCACTGTTGTTAACCACTTAAATACCGTTGTAAAGCAGCATTTAATTTGCATGATCCAGACTGGGCATCCATTATGGGCTCCTATTTCTACCATCTTCGTATGTGACTGTGATTAGGAGTATATTCTGCAGTACTACAGTATTGTAGTATAAAGTATAAAGGATCAAACAATTTCAGGATCAAAGTTCCTGGAAGTACTAAGAAAAGGTTTATAGTTTATTAAGTTTATAAAACTATTATAGGATAAATAAAATGAAACTTTGAATCACCCACCTGTTTTCCCAATTATAAATACAGAAATGTAAAAAATTAAATAATAGGCATACCGGTATTTGGTGCTTGTAACATCTGTATAAAGTCTGATCTGACTGAAAAAAATGATTTCAGCTGAATCCATTTTTTTTTAACATTGAAGTCTATGGAAAACGGACCTGTTAATTAGATACCATTTTCTTTTATTTGAAACTGATCCAGTGAGCAAAAAATGGGCTCTTTTCAAATGAAAGAAAAACAGATCCGTTTTCCATACACTGCAAAGTTAAAAAAGTGGATCAAGCTGAAAGAAGTTTTTAAAAAATTGACAAAGTTGTGTATGCACAACTTTTTTACCAATGGATTGCTGCTGGATCCGTTCTAACTAGGGCTAAGTGGATCCGGACTGTATAAGTCCGGATCTGCGCCGTTTCAAAGATGCCCGGGTGCCGGACCCGGATCCAGGATTCCGGGTGCATGATCCAGATCCAGCACTGGGGAAAATAATTGAAAAATAAAGAAAAACAGAAATAAAACAGCGTTTCATACTTACCGAGACTCGGTGTTATGGCGGCACACTGCTTCCGGGTCATGCATTCACTTCCTATACTGTGCATCATATAAACACAGCTTTCCGTGTTTTCCCCACCCACCGGCCTTCCTCTTGTCTGTGATTGGTTGCAGGCAGACGCGCCTCAGCCTGTGACAGTATCTGCCTGCCGTGCAGTCATTGCTGCTCAGTCATTGTCTGCACAGCCAGCGGTCATGCTCTATGGCCGCTGGCTGTTATGTAGCAGAGCTGAAGCGGCGTGGGACCTTGTGTAGATTACGCCAGACCTGCAGGATGTTGGGGGTTAATAAAGAGGTGAAGGAGAGTGTGTGTTTTGTACTTTATTCCAAATAAATGATTTTCCTCTGTGTCTGTGTTTATTTACTTTCATTTACAGGTTAGTGTGATGCAGGTATCTTATAGACGCCTGTGCTATCACAAACCTAGGGTTTAGTAGCAGCTGTGCGCTGTTATTAACCCCTTGTTACCCCGATTGGCACCGCTCCAGGCCAACAGGAAGAGCCGGTATTGCACCAGGATTGTCACATCCAATAGATGCGGCAATACCAGGCGGCTGCCGGCTGAGAATACCAGCCCCCAGCCCGCTTTATCTTGGCTGGGTATTAAAATTAGGGGGGACCGCATGTCGGTTTTTTTTTATTATTTATTTAAATAATAAAAAAAAAGCTGCATGCGGTTTCTTTTAGGCCGGAGTCACACTTGTGAAGGACTCCCGCGAGTCTGACATCATAGCACAGCCGCGCACACTTCTGAGAGGAGCGTGCATGTGTTTCTAGGTACATGCACGCTCATGTTCAGAGAGCGGCAGGCTGTGCCGGATGCTGTCATGCCAGACTCGCACGAGTCTGACATCGCATCACCTACACAGCCGCACACTTCTGACAGGAACGTGCATGTGTTTCTGAAACACATACTCCTTCTCCATACTGACCTACAGACACTTGAACTGCTTTCCCCGCCCACCGGCTGTCCTGCCACCTGTGATTGGTTGCAGTCAGCTGACACGCTGACACTCAGGTTGGGGGCGCATCTAACTGCAACCAATTATATGTGCTGGTGGATGGGCAAAACAATGAATATTGAATTGTCGGCTCCGAAGGGAAAAGCGTGACCCGGAAGGAGTTTGCTGCATGACACAGCCTCGGGTGAGTACACCGCGAGTGCTCCTACCCCCCTATCCCCTCCACAAACATTTTTAATCTCCGGATTCTGGTCCCCATAGATTTATATGGGCACCGGAATCCAGAGCGGATCCGGACTTTTTTTTCAATCTGACAGTGATCCGCCGGTCCCGGATTTTGGTGGGTTCAATCAACTCTAGTTCTAACTAATGATTACTGGACATGTGAACATGGCCTAAGAAATAGAGCAACTTCAGTGTCAGAAGTCCAGGAAAAGGGTGGCCATGGGTCAGTGGGAGCCTACAGAAAACAGGAAGGGACAGAGGCTAATGGTAAGTCGGACTTGGAGTTTATAGCTGGAACGTAGACAGCCAAGCAGTGGAACACTGTTGTACAGTACACTCAAGCTGCTCTCTCTTTCTTTAACACATTTACCTGATCCTAAGTACGATCACCTTTTCTTTAAGTTTTTGGTCATTCTTTAATGTTGGTTTCTTTCAAGGATTACTATTCTCAGTTCTTCGGCACACAACTTATGTGGTTTCTATCTCCTACTAGCACTACACTACTCCACATCATCAGTTCACTCATTAACATTCAGTGGAATGGAGTTATTTTACGTCAATGGTAAAGTTTCACAACAAAAGCTACAACAAATATGCATCGTGTAAGCATAAATTAATAGGGTACCCACAAATAGGTATCATCTGGCATGTAATTTACCCAAGTATTTCACCATAGAGAACAACACCAAGTAAATTATGCCAATACAATTAAATTAGTATAGTACTAAAATATTAATTAATACATAAATCCACCATAATTAAACTTCATATAGAATTTTTTTTTTTACTAGTTTTATTCTTTCAATTTTAATATAATAATTTTTAATTTTATTGGCATAATTGACTTGGTGTTGTTTTCTATGGTGAAATATTGTGTAATCATATCCTAAGTAAAGATGGGTGGACTCGCAGATAACTGGTACTGGAGGGTTTCTGCTAATTTTTTTTAAAAATATGCTTCCGGATCCGGTACCCATATAAGTCTATGGAAACAAGAATCTGGTGATTAAAAATGTTGGTAGAAGGGATGGGGATAGGATCGCAAGTGGTGTACTCACTGAAGCTCCATGTCATGGTGGCAAGCTGCTTGCAGATCGCACATTCAATTTTGGAGCTGCGTGCGTCTAGATTGTGCACTAAAAATAAAGGTAGATACTAGAATATACGGGCTTCATTCAGGTATGACATAATTTGTCACGTGATAGGGGGGCGTGTTCAAAATGCAGGCCGGTTTACAATAAAAATTATTTTTCTAAGTCCACGTGGGCATGGAGTTGTTTAGAATAGAAGCTGGGGTCTGGGGGTATGACCCTTAGAAGGGGAGAGGGATGAGCAGATCTCTGCACCTGAAATGTGTCCTCCTCTGGTCATCCTGAGCCTCCTGGTTCACGAATCATGAAGCAGAAGGCTCAAGATGATCTGCACTAGCGATGTTTCCTCCTCTGCTCATCCTGACTCTCCTGGTTCATGAATCATGAATCTCATCCACAGAAAGCGCCTGTGAGTGGTTGCCCTCAGACGCTGTCACACAGGATGGGGGCGTGTCTCACTGCAACCAATCACAGAGGTCAGGCCGGCCAGTGGGTGAGGAAAGCAGTGCATATGTATGAGTAATGGTGAGTGGCCCAGGGAGGCCACAGGAGCAGAGTACAGCCGAGTGGAAGCAGTTTACAGCTGCGATGGAGCCTCTGTAAGTATGACGCGCTCACCTCATTCTTCATAGTTTCATAGTTTCATAGTTTTTAAGGTTGAAGGGAGACTCTAAGTCCATCTAGTTCAACCCATAGCCTAACATGTTAATCCAGAGGAAGGCAAAAAAACCCAATGTGTCAAATAAACTCCAATGGGGAAAAAAATTCCTTCCTGACTCCACATCCGGCAATCAGACTAGTTCCCTGGATCAACACCCTGTCATAAAATCTAATATACATAACTGGTAATATTATATTTTTCAAGAAAGGCATCCAGGCTCTGCTTAAATGTTAGTAGTGAATCACTCATTACAACATCATGCGGCAGAGAGTTCCACAGTCTCACTGCTCGCACAGTAAAGAATCCTCGTCTGTGGTTATGATTAAACCTTCTTTCCTCGAGATGTAGCGGATGCTCCCGTGTTCCAGTCGCAGGCCTAGGTGTAAAGAGATCTTTGGAAAGGTCTCTGTAGTGCCCCCTCATATATTTATACATTGTGATTAGATCCCCCCTAAGCCTTTGTTTTTCCAAACTAAATAACCCCAAGTTTAATAACCTGTCTTGGTGTTGCAGCCCACCCATTCCTCTAATAATCTTGGTCGCTCTTCTAGCTACCTGTAAGATTATGCTATTTATAACCTTATATACTTTTGCTATCAAGAAAAGCATCCATTCCTCTCTTAAATTCATTTAGTGAGTTGGCCATCACCACTTCCTCAGGAAGAGAGTCCAGAGCCTCACTGCTCTTACCATGAAGAACCCTCTTCTATGCTGATGTAGGAATTTTCTTTCCTCCAATCGAAGAGAATGCCCCCTTGTTCTTGTCATAGTCCTTGGTACAAACAGATCATGGGAGAGATCTCTTATTTTCTTTATTTTTCCTTCATTCTTTTAATTTCTCAAGTGCTGGATACAGATAAAACACCTGCAATCCTGGCTCCGGTACCCGGGCACCTTTGAAACCACGTAGATTTGGGCTTTTACAGTCCGGGTCCGCCCATCACTAATCCTAAGGGACTGAGAATTTCCATTCACAAACAGTGGAAAAAAGCCAAAGTCAAAATCTGGATTTCAAATGCAAAACTTGAAATCTGCTGCATTTCTGCAACAAAAACGCACACTTTAGTGTAATTTTCATGGCAGATTTTTTACTACTAATACTATTAATCTGTGGGCACATATATTGACCGAACAGTCATATACCGTATTTCTTTGTGGGACAAATAAATATAGTACAATTACCATGAGTGTTAAAAAAAAGGCTTAAAAAATGTAGCTTAAAGGGAATCTTCTATGAGGATTAACTCTCTTTGGCTGTCTATTTGGGCATGTAGGTCATAGAAAGCTGAATACCTTAATACCTAATATTAATACCTTAATTAATATATAAGTAATATATAAGTAATATATAATATATATATAATATATAAGTAATATAAGTAATATAATATATAATGTAATATATATAATGTAATATAATATATAATGTAATGTAATATAATATAATATGTAATATAATATATAATGTAATGTAATATAATATAATATACTTATATAATATATAAGTAATATATAATATATAAGTAATATATAAGTAATATTAATACCTTAATACCTGCTATTCAATGTCGTGCTCCAGAGATATCCATGTTTTCTTATATGTAAATTAGGTGTTAAGACCTACGGGCTGAACATAGATCTCCTTGAGAATCTGCCCCCAGAGATTGTGTAAAATGAAAGGGGGCTTTTCCTATTTACAAACACTTCTTCTAGCAGCTCTTCTCTTACAGTGCTATCAGCTCTGTTGTACTTTCCTCACACTGGCTGTGGTTAGATGAAAGGTATATGTAATCACACTCACCTCTGTTCTATTCCTGGCACTGTAGTCACACCAGCTCTGCAGTGACATCAGTGAGGAGAGCAGACTGTCAATTATTACATGGCTCATACTGATAAAACCTGTTCTAAGCTTTTGTAAGGGGCATGTTCTTCTTTTGCCTGTGTGTTGCTGCCTGCTACTGATTGGTCAATGTCATACAGAGGAAGAAGAATACACCACCAATGAAAAATCTCTGCTTACACCCATTTGACCTTAATGTAAAGTATAGCCTAAATTTTACAACCTAACATCTCCACGATGGAGAGGAGAAATTAAAAAATAAAAACTGTTTTACTTAACTTTGCAGCCAATATTCCATGATGTGGTAAGTTTAACATGCTCAAACTGGTGAAAGGTCCTATTTGAAGACGTATAGGTGATATCTGCTATGAAGCTGTGCTATGATCTTTTTTATATGGGATCTTTCATTACATTTTTGCCACCTAATCAAAATAATGTAGTGACATATTACAGCAGTGATTCCAGTGGTGTCACTTATTGGGCTGCTTGCTTTGGTTTTTTTCAGCAGGAGATTATCACAAGAGCACTAGTAACAAGCCTGCAGCCATGTTTTCCTTTATATTCATGAGCTCTACTGTATATAACCCCAAACCTTCCGCTGATTGACAGCATTCTATTTACGCTGTGCATTGACAGAAAACTGCCAATCAGTGGTGTAGGCGGGGTTATACAGTGTGCAGCATTCGGAGAACTAGAAGATCTATAGCAGATGATATAAGGGATTTATTAAAACTGCAGCAAGAAACCCAGTAAGTGATGCATTGTCAGAATGAAGGTCTCTGCCCCTACATCATGCTGCTATCAGATAGGGTAGTAAAAACCTGGTGACATATTCCCTATAAATATCCACAATATGCCAAAAGAACATTGATTTTTGTAACTGTTTTGTACAAATAAACTGTGTAATTTGATTATTATGGTCAACAAAGCAAGTTTTTCCCTATTAGACAGTTTTACCTTGAGCATTTTTTGCAAGAAATCAGTAAATTTTTTGTGGTCCCAGAGGTTTCCAGGATTATGCTATGGTAACAGTCCATAGTGCTAAACATTTTTAGCAACTCCCATACACTTTCATAGCAGTAAAGGAATCTGGGCAGCACAGCCAGCGTGGCTGTTTCATAATCCAAGGCACTTCTGTCTACCATATTTAGACAAAAAGACATGAATAGCCAAAAAGGAACTACATGTTTGAGGTTGTTTTTTTCAGTGCTGCTATTCTTCTGAAAATTTTTAATTTAAAAAAATAAAAAAAGAAATATATCATTAAGATCATTTTCTTTTCTTGTTATTCATATTCAAGATATTCGATGCTATCAAAAAGAAATTACAGAGAATGTCAAGCAGATGGAACTTGGAGTGGTAAACCCCCAGTATGCAAAGGTAAAGTACCAACAATGACATTTAGGGCTAGCACACACGGCAAGTAATACGGAGCGAGTGGAATGCGATAAAAAAATCGCATTTCACGCAGACCAATGTTACTCTATGGGGTCGCAGATTGCTGCGGGTGGAATGCGATCCTGTTTCACTCACACCCATTTAAGTCTATTGGGGCGAGAGAAACATTGAATTGAACTCACATTACAGCGGAGTGCAATGCGATTCTCACATCAACCGGCAACGGAGGAGATGGAGAGATAATTCCCCCCTCTCCTCCACAGTGCCGGCCCTCACCTCCGCTGCGCCGGCCCTCCCTTCCGCAGCTGTGGTCTGATCTGTGCTGCAAGTGTGAGCCGAGTGTCATGTGAGCACTCGCACTAATCCCCGTGTGGCCCCAGCCTTACTCATGAAACAATGACTCAGAGGGTGCGTTTTTACTAGATGAAAACTAACATATTTACTGTAAACAGGCTACAAATCATTTAACAAACAAGGACAATGCTTATTATTTAGGTCAAATTATATTTAATCTGTAGACGCAAAGGACAATGTGGCAGCGAGTTCACCTGACAGTTCCCACCTGTGACCGCAGGTGAACTCACTTGTGGACTGTCAGATTGCATGACACAGCTGCAGTCACAGGTGACGGACTGCTCTGCCACTTTATCACGCAATTTGATGGTCCGGCAGCGGGTTTACCTGGAGGCATAGTTGGCAGCTCACAGAGAGGGTACCATGGGAACTGCCAGCTTTGACCAAAGGTGAACTCGCTGCTGGACTGCTCTGTCATTGTGTCACGCAATCTGACAGTACAGCAGCAAGTTCACCTGCCGTCACAGCAGGTACTTCCCACAGTACCCTTTGTGTGAGCTGCCAACTCTGACCGGATGTGAACTCATTGTTTTATTGTGTAACATAGTGGAAGAGCAGTCCGGCAGTGAGTTTACCTGCTGTCACAGTTGATACCATGAGAACCGCCAGCTGTGATTACAGATGAACTTGCTGACAGACTGCTCTGCCACCATGGCACACAATCCAACAGTCCTGCAACGAGTACACCTGCGTTCCCAGTTGGCAGCTCACACAGAGGGTACCATGGAAACTGCCAGCTTTGACTGCAGATTAACTCATTGCCAGACTATTGGATTGACCTGGCAGTAGAGCAGTCTAGCAGTTCGGCAATGAGTTCACCTGCAGTCACAGTTGGCACCGTGAAACCACCAGCTTTGATCACAGGTGAACTCTCTGACGGACTGTTGGATTGCGTGACACAGTGGCAGAGCAGTCCAGCAGAGAGTTTACCTGTGGTCACAATTGTTATGTTGAGAACCACCAGCTGTGATCACAGGTGAACTCACTGCTGACTGCTCTGCCACTGTATCGCTCAATTGAGCAGCCTGGCAGCAAGTTTACCTGCAGCCCTAGTTGTCAGCTCACACAGAGGGTACCGTTTCAACTGCCAGCTATGACCGTAGGTGAACTTGCTGGCTTGCTGCCGTATCATGCAATCTGACAGTCTGGCAGGGAGTTCACCTGCAGTCACATTTGGCACACACAAATGGTACTGTGGAAACTGCCAGTTATGAACTCCAGTGACTTGACTGATGTCCTCGCCTCTCACAGCCAGTGCCTCCACCACCGCCCACAGTGTGTTCCGGATTTGATGTTTTCTAATGTCACTGCTTGCCACGGTCTCCAAATGTAGCAGAGCTGAGGGTTGTCTTGGGACCTCGTTGTGATTCACAAATTCTGGGGTGGCTGTGAGCTGCTATTTTTAGGCTGGGTAGGGAACATAAACCATGGGCCTTCCTACCATGATGACACCAGCACACAACAGTCTGCTTTACCATGGCGGATTATCAAACATGATGGGGACCCCATGCCGTTTCTTCAATTATTTATTTAAGACATGGGATTCCACCTTATTTTTGATAACCAGCCAAGATAAAGCTGACAGCTGAAGGCTGCTATTATCAGGCTCGGAAGAGCCATAGAAATTGGCCCCCAGCTGCTGCTTTATCTTGGCTGGTTGGTAAAATATTGTTGGGACTCCACATCATTTTTTTATTATTTCTTTCTTTCTTTTTAACCCTTTCACGACCGGCCGATTTTTCGCTTTCCGTTTTTTTTTTTCGCCATTCTTTTTCTGAGAGACGTAACTTTTTTATTTTTCAGTCAATATGGTCATGTGAGGGCTCATTTTTTGCGGAACGAGCTGTACTTTTAAATGAAACCATCAGTTTTACCATATTGTGTACTAGAAAATGGCAAAAAAATTCCAAATGCTGAAAAATTGCAAAAAAAGTGCGATAGCACTATGGTTTTTGAGATATTTTATTCACTGTGTTCACTATATGGTAAAACTGATGTGTGGGTGTGATGCCTCAGGTCAGTGCGAGTTCGTAGACACCAAACATGTATAGGTTTACTTTTATATAAGGGGTTAAAAAAAAATCGGAAGTTTGTCCGAAAAAAGTGGCGCACGTTTTACGCCATATTCCGTGACCCGTAGCGTTCTCATTTTTCGGGATCTTAGGCTCAATGACGGCTTATTTTTTGCGTCTCGAGCTGATGTTTTTAACGGTACCATTTTTGCGCAGATGCTACGTTTTGATCGCCTCTTATTGCATTTTGCGCAAAAGTTGTGGCGACAAAAAAACGTCGTTTTGGCGTTTGGAATTTTTTTGCCGCTACGCCGTTTACTGATCAGATTAATTGATTTTATATTTTGATAGATCGGGCGTTTCTGAACGCGGCGATACCAAATGTGTGTATATTTTTTATTTTTTTAACCCTTTAATTTTCAATGGGGCGAATGGGGGGTGATTTGAACTTTTAGGTTTTTTTGTTTTTTTTTAATTTTTTAAAACTTATTTTTTTACTTTTTTTTTTTATTTTACTAGTCCCCCTAGGGGGCTATTGCGATCAGCATTCCGATCGCTCTGCAGTATCTGCTGATCACAGCTGGAAGGCTGTAAACAGCAGATACGCTGTCTTTCTCTTTTGCTGTGCCCCGGGCACAGCGAAAGTGAAACCAATTCATGTGTAGTACAGGAGTCATCACATGACCCTGTACTACCATGACAACTATCGGGAGTCACGTGATCGCGTCACGTGACTTCCGGTTTCGGCGGTAAGTAAAACTTTACCGCGATTGCGCTTATAATGGCGCTGTCATGTATTGAAAGCGCCATATAAGGGGTTAATCGGCACGAGCAGATAACGATTCTGCTCGTGCCTAGCAGGCACACATCTCAGCTGTGAAAATCAGCTGAGATGTGTGCCGATCGCGGCATGCTGCCGCCGGAGGACCGCGGGCAGTAAGATTATGTCATTTAGGACGTAATTTTACGGCCCGCGGTCGTTAAGGGGTTAATATACTGACTGCAACCAATCACAGACGCCAGCATAGAAGGTTTGGGGCGTGTGTAGCAGTCTGACTGCAACCAATCACAGATGCTGGCACAGAGGGTGGGCGGGGGAAGCAGTTAATATTCATGTAGATTAATGAGCATGCCAAAAAAGTCTGACTGCTGTGTTATCTTCTGGGAAACCTGGTATATATATTTGTCATGCTCTTACCCCCATTTTGCTTCCTTTTGTAGCCCCTTACTGCGACCATTTTACAGCCATTTTTCAGCTCAAAAGTTTGGGTCCCCATTGATGATATTACATTCTGTATCTGGGGTCAAGTTCAGGTCAAGTCGGTTTCCTAACCGAACTTTTCTTTAAAGTGTACATCCAGGGTTCCATCCATATTTATTCTTTAATCCTCTTTTATTAATTAAACTATATGAAAGTTGAGATAGAAAACTGTGCATGATGGTGAAAACAAAAATTTCCATCACATCTTTAAATGAAAATACATTTCTGCTATGAAAAGATGTATGATTGTATATTGCAGACTGGTGTCATTGGTGTTCTTATTTTATAGAACCTATTTGTGAACAAATCTGGGAATTACAAGAATTACATAAAGAAGTTCAAAAATGTACATCATCCCCAGATGAATGGATTAAGTATCTTCAGGTGCAGTACCTCAATGTACAAATAGAAAATCTGAGATTGGACAATGAAGTTAAGAAAAAGCAGGTATATGCTGCTACTCAAACCAGTTCCACATCAGTGAAAAAAACCTCAAGTGGCTAAAGAAAAAATGTGTACCGTATATATTTGTTTTTATATTTTTGGTTACTCATTGTGAGATGCTGTAATGCAATAGGATAACAGTTCAATTGATTAGCTATGCAGTATTATGTAAACTTGCTTAAAAAATGTAATATATATACATATAACCAAATAAATTCATTTACTTATATGTGGATTTTTTTGTATTCAGTACTTATTCCATTACTCATTAGTTTTAAAGAGCAATTACATTTTGACTAGCTATTTTTAATTTTTAAGATCTTTTAGTTGCCTGTCAATTGGTGGGGATCCAATCACTCAAAAGTAAAGACTGCAGAGAAGTGCAAAACTCGGGGGCAGCAGAAGTCACAGCTCCTGCCTGAACGAGGAACTGGGACAAAGTACGGATTAAATAGAAAGTCTTAGGCCCCGATTTATTAAAGTGTTTACACCAAAATTCTGGAATAAAACATTTATAAAAGTTGCAAAATTGTTGAGTAAAGTGCAGGTACTAAAAAAAAAAGTCTGATTTTTGGTGTTTTCATACCACTTTTGGCCGACACTGCTGAAGTGAGTGGAGCTGGGGAGGAACCAGGATGGAATAGGGGGTGACAACGCACGCCAAACAAATTTATCAAAGATGGTGATATACATTACACGAGAAATGTTATTCCCCCCACAGAAGTGTGTGCAACTGATAAGATACAAATTATTCCTTAAGTGGCATGCTCCTCCTTAGGCTGCATTCCCACGATCAGTGTTTGCAGCATTTTGGATGTAGCGTGTTTTCACTGCATCCAAAACGCTGCATTATACAGTACAGGTATAGTGGACAAGATTTCTAGAAATCCACTGTGCTTGTTTTTTCCGCAGCAAATACTGACCTGCTGTGCGACTTTCCAGGGCGCAGCATGTCAATTATTTGCTGTGGATTCGCATGCATCCTGATTCTGAACCCTTATTGTGGGTACGAGCAGCTGCAGTTTCCTGCGTTCTGTGGTAGAAACCCGCGGCCCTGCAGGTCAAGACCTGCTGCATCCAGGACGCAACGAGTCCTGATTGTAGGCACATACCCTTAATGAAGTAGGCTTGTGTTACGCCCCAGGATCTAGTTGCCACAACAGTGTTGCCCCCTCAAAAGGGTTAATACTGAGCCTGGAGGTAATTGGGGAAATCATTGGCCAGTAAGTACCAACATCCAACGCAGTTTCTCCCTCAGGCCAGCAGAGGGAGCTCTGAACCTGGAGTTCCAGGGAACATTCCTCAAGCCTGACCTGAGGGAGGAGTTAGTGTTCAGTCTGTGAGGAAAGTTTGGAGTGTGAAGACGCAGCGTAGTGCTGTCCTGTGGACTGGGGCCTGGAGCTGGAATAGCTTGGCCCAGTGAAGCAGGATTGGCAGAGAGGCACAGAAGAGAATTAGACATCGGAGTCTGTGGTTGCCAGGGTGTAAAACCCTTCCCTGGCAGCCGAATCCAAAGGGCAGGAGGACTGCAGGTCTCCTGGCCCCCAAAGCAACCTGAAGGTACAGCTGCATCACCAGGGCCCGGTGTGGACTCCAACAAAGAAGCACCAGAGAGGGCCTGCGCAGCCTACCACACAGGGAGAGGGACGTACCACCGGTCCCAGCAGCAGGGTCCTGTGAAAGCAGAGGAAGAAGAGGGAGTAGGCCTCATACTCAGCTGGCCACAAAGATCACCCCAGTTACTTCCAGACCGACCGGAGCCCTCTACCACCTGTAACGTTCTCCCAGGACTAACCGTTTGCACAGTAAAAGAGGAGAAGGTAAAGACTGAAACTGTTGTTTGTGTCCGGTCCTTTCACCGCCCTGTCGGCCCTGCACTACACCGCAACTACATCGACACTTACAAGCACCAACTGTTGCCCTGGGGTACCGCTCCACCTGTGGGGAGCAGGACCATCCAAGCTGCCATTCCACCAACCCCGGAGGCCCCATACAGCAGCGGCTGCTTAATAGCCGCAAACCACAGGTGGCGTCACGAATATAAACTTTAATCACCCCCAACAACACTGAAGCCATATTAATTGACTACCGCCAGGGTCACGGAGTCGGGCCCCGCCACCACTGACTACCCCCGGACTAGTCCGGCCCGGCACCGGGTGTCCCATAGCCCTGGGGTGGGCGAGTCAACTTTGGCGTCACGAACAGGATTTCGTGCCCGGACCCACCGGGTACTGTGCGCCTGAAAAGACTGTGTGTTTTACTGTTGGAAAACTGCCGCCGCCATTAGCACTGCTGAGCGCAGGAAGAAAGGGGGCGTGCCCGAAAAAGAGCGCGAAGGAAGCGCGCCAGCAGAGCGGAGGGTCGTTAACCCCGCGCTACCCAGAAGAGATTTGAAAAAGAGAGCGGAGCCTGGTAAGGTCCACTAAGGGGGAAGGAAGATGTCCGATTCAGAGGGAGAACAGGTGGCTGTGATAGCTCAAGATGCAGCAGCACCGGCCAATGTGATCCCAGTCGCCGTCGCCCCAGCCCCCGCTGCAGCGCCTGTAATGCCGCTCACCATGCCATTGTCGCGGGCGGGGAGGGCGCTGCGCTCACCCACTGCTCGGGTCCGGCTGCTGCTCGCTCGGTCGGTGGCTCGAGCGGTGGGCCGGATACCGGGGACTCGAGCGACGCTCCTCGCCCGTGAGTGAAAGGGGTGGTTTTGTCTAGGGATATTGTCCGTGACACCACCCACGGTTTGTGGTGAGGTTGGGACACCACCGCTGCTCTGTAGGGGGATCCCGGGAGCATTGACAGGGAGCAGCTGATATGTTTTCTCCCCTCCGTGGGTAGGGGGGGGTTTGGTGGTCCCGGGGCCCGGTGGGGGAGGTCGGAAGGTGGGTTGCGGGGCCTGGCTGGGTGCCGGGTCGCGGGGCAGCACAGTGCCAGATGGCACGGTGGTACTTACTCAGCCAGTAACGCACATGGAGTCTCTGGTAAAACAAACGGCTGGATGGACGAGTCCCACAGACGGCTGCGGCGGTCACTCCCGGTAGGTTGGCGGTAACTGTCTCTCCCTGCACCGGTGTTCTGTTCTCTGCCCCAATGGCTTCCCACTGATAGCCCGCTCCCCAGCGGTATGTTGGCTAAGGGAGCCCTTCCTTTGCCTGTAGGCTCTGGCCCTGGGAGCTCTAGCTCTGGCGGTAGCTTTATCTCCCTCACGGTTTGGATGGTTGCCTTCAGTCGGGTCTTTACTGCTAGGAAACCCCGTAGGTTCCCGTCGCTGATGGATTTGACCGGTTTAACGGCGACTCCAAGCCTGGTCGGGGTCCGTAGGCCCTGACGAATGGTGCTGGCCTCTCTTCGCTCCCCGGTTCGGTACCGGCGGGCCACCGCCCGACCCCGGTCCTACGGTTCCGCGTCAATCGGCCTCGCCTGCAGACGGTCATCACCGTCTTGCAACCTTGCTCTCAGGTGCCCGGGTCACGTACCCGGACACGGTCAGTCTGCTCCAGCTCCTCAACTACTACTTCCCCTCCTTCACTTTCCCTCACCGAACTCCAACTCACTCCCTTTTCCCGCCTCCAGGGCTGTGAATTCTTCAGTGGGAGAAGCCAACCGCCTGGCTCCACCCCACCTGGTGTGGACATCAGCCCCTGGAGGGAGGCAACAAGGATTTGTGTCTGACCTTGATGTTCCTAACCGGGGTGTGTTGTGGCAGTACCTGTGACGTCCTGGCTTGTCCAGGGCACCACATTCCCCCTTGGTTAAGCGCAGACTGTCCGCGGGCTGCTCGTCCATCACCGGTTTTATTTTCACAACTAGGAAAAATAGAAAACGGTAAAACATATAAAACACAAGCATTTCTAATAAACTTCCTTTAACGGGAGGCACTTTCTTAAACATTGCTAACGGTAATCAATTTTATTAACGGTAATGGCTTCTGCTCTCCCCCCCGCCCAAACAACCTGGCTCTGATGCTGCCCCTAAGAAGTGGGCAGCACCCCTTGCCCCAGTCCATCACCAGGCTGCCCGAGCGGGTACGGTCCCTTTCAGGGGACCCACGTCTATGGGAAACCCCTGACCCCCGGTGGATCGCCACCGGTCCAGGTGGTGGCCGGGCCCCAGCCTACTCCACTGCGGGCCCTTCCTCCAATCTGCCTCTCCGGAGGCGGTCACGGTATTAAGCCAACAAATATATTTACATGCCACTAAGTTTGTGGTTGCCCTGCAAGTTCACGGGCGTGTCCGTAAGTAGTTCCTTATGCAACGGTTGCAGAAAGTCCCTACAGGGACTAGTTGCCGGCAACGACCGGTTGAATCACGGTGTTAATCTGGTCATAGTTCGGTTGATTTCTTTCATTTTCCTTATCACTCAACAACATTAAACATTCAACGTATCACACGCTGCTGGTGGTCCCAACAGGGACAACTTGCGGCAGGGGACCGCTGCCATCCCTGCTCACTTTCATCCTCCTCAGCCGGCCCCGGGTGGAAAAACATGGGTACCAGCCCCTCCAGCGCATAGCAGGCACAACGAGGTAGGGCCGCCCGATATCAATTATTTCCATTCCTTGGGATGTAAGTGGCCTCCATGTCACACGAGGCGATGACTCCCTCGTCCTCCGAGACAGGTTCGGTATCGGGCCCAGAGTCACTGTCGTCCATTTCTGCGCCAGGCGGGTTGCCGCCAGCTGCCGCAGTCTCCGGGCCCACCACTCCTTCTGCTGCCGCTACAAGGGGGCACAAACCAGACGGCCCGGCAGCGATGGGGCACGCGGGCAGGGAAGACGAAGGTAGTACGGGGGCCAGGGGCAGACCGGGTCCCTCAGCCGCAGTGGCCGGTCCCTCAGGGACACAGGGGCGTGGGTCACTCACCAGCTCCTCCATCATAGCCTCCATCCCGTTCACCCGGGCGACCGCCGCTACCTCCTCCACCTCCGCGGTCCACCGCTCCATCAACAGACATATCTGGCTCCGGTAGCGCTGACAGATTGCCGCTGTTCGGGCCCTGAGCCATGCCGCTGTTCCAGGCACCGGCTCCGTAATTTCTGCGTGGCTAGACGGAGCAGACATGTTGGTAGCGGTGTCCTCCAGGAACCGAAGTATCGTCGCAGAGTCCTGGCGTCCCTGCTCTTATAGCCGCGGTCTACATGCGGCCAGACGCCATCCGTCCCCCCTTGATCTCTTTCCGGCACCTCCTCTTCAGGGGCGGAGCTTCGGCTTTCGCGCCTCCACTGCTCGGGAAAACTCTCGAGCAGGGACTTTTCGCGCCCAAGATGGCGGATTCTGAAAATTTTTGGCCGGACACCACCGGCGGGACACAAGGCGCACCTCTACCAGACGGCAGAGCGGTAAGATCTTGTTCGTGACGCCAAGTTGTGGCGGGCGGGGAGGGTGCTGCGCTCACCCACTGCTCGGGTCCGGCTGCTGCTGCTCGCTCGGTCGGTGGCTCGAGCGGTGGGCCGGATATTGGGGACTCGAGCGGCGCTCCTCGCCCGTGAGTGAAAGGGGTGGTTTGGTCTAGGGATATTGTCCGTGACGCCACCCACGGTTTGTGGTGAGGTTGGGACACCACCGCTGCTCTGTACGGGGATCCCGGGAGTGTTGACAGGGAGCAGCTGAGATGTTTTCTCCCCTCCGTGGGTAGGGGGGGTTTGGTAGTCCTGTGGCCCGGTGGTGCAGGTCGGAAGGTGGGTTTCGGGGCCTGGCCGGGTGCAGGGTCACGGGGCAGCGCAGTGCCAGACAGCACGGTGGTACTTACTCAGTCAGTAACGCACACGGAGTCTCTGGTAAAACAAACGGCTGGATGGGCGGTCACTCCCGGTAGGTTGGTGATAACTGTCTCTCCCTGCACCGGTGTTCTGTTCTCGGCCCCAATGGCTTCCCACTGATAGCCCGCTCCCCAGCGGTATGTTGGCTAAGGGAGCCCTTCCTTTGCCCGCAGGCTCTGGCCCTGGGAGCTCTAGCTCTGGCGGTAGCTTTATCTCCCTCATGGTTTGGACGGTTGCCTTCAGTCGGGTCTTTACTGCTGGGAAACCCCGTAGGTTCCTGTTGCTGACGGATTTGACCGGTTTAACGGCGACTCCAAGCTTGGTCGGGGTCCATAGGCCCTGACGAATGGTGCTGGCCTCTCTTCGCTCCCCGGTTCGGTACCGGCGGGCCCAGTCCTACGGTTCCACGTCGATCTGCCTCGCCTGCAGACGGTCACCACCGTCTTGCAACCTTGCTCTCAGGTGCCCGGGCCACGTACCCGGACACAGTCAGTCTGCTCCAGCTCCTCAACTACTACTTCCCCTCCTTCACTTTCCCTCACCGAACTCCAACTCACTCCCTTTTCTCGCCTCCAGGGCTGTGAACTCCTCAGTGGGAGGAGCCAACCGCCTGGCTCCACCCCACCTGGTGTAGACATCAGCCCCTGGAGGGAGGCAACAAGGATTTGTGTCTGACCTTGATGTTCCTAACCGGGGTGTGGGGTGTGTTGTGGCAGTACCTGTGACATCCTGGCTTGTCCATGGCGCCACACCATACCTTCCGGGAGCGGACTGGCTACTGCAGTACTCTGGGGAGTCACATACCCTGAGCGACTTCAGAGAAAGACTGCACAGCTTATTCAAAGTGTACCCTCTAACTGAAGGCCAGAAAGAGGGCATAATAATAGGACAGTTAACCAGCGCAGCCCAGCGTGAAGTAAAGTCCTGGCCTGACACTGATAAAGGGACAGTCACCCAGATACTGGCCAAGTTAAAGAGTACTTTTGACACCTGCACCGCAGCAGAAATAAAAATGAGATTCTTTGGGTGCAAACAACGGGCCACAGACAGCATACGGGACTTTGCCTTAAACCTGCAAGAGGCCCTGAGAGCAATTAAACAGGTGGACCAGAGAGTGTACGTGAAGAAGACAAACTCCTAACTGAGCAGTTCATAGAAGGGCTCCGGTCAGACGCCCACAGGACACAGCTGCGTATCATGGTCCTGCAGAACCCTGCTCTGGACTTTGCAAAGTTTAAGGACCAGGCCATTCGGGTACTGAGGGAATCTACACCAAATGACCCAGTACCCCTCCGGCCACTTGCTATCACGTACCCGGAGGTAGTGCCTGCAACCCGAGGCACTGCAGGGGCCGAGGCGCAGTCCCTGGATAAGGATCCCGCTGCTGAGCTCAGACAACAGGTCCAGGAACTGACCAAGACTGTGGCTGCCCTTGAAAAGACCATGCAGTCTCTACAAGTGACCCCATCACCTGCAAGAATCGAGTTGGCCTCCAGTCCAGATGATGTCCCGTGGATGCGGCAGAGGAGGATTCCGCCGACCCGAGGAAAAGACACAGACCAGTATGATTCAGCTGGACAACCGATCTGCCGCCGCTGCAGCCAGGCGCGCCACTTAGCGAGGTACTGTCCTTTAAATGGGCCGACCCTGGGGCCAGGAGCCAACCCCCAGGTGTAAGAAATCCCGGCTCAACTCCCTGTCGCAGCAAGTATGTGGGAGGACAACCGGTCCTTCATATTGTGCTGAATGGGATCCCTTTGGCTGCCCTCCTGGATACGGGGTCCCAGGTAACGACCATCCCTTATAAACTGTACAAAAGATATTGGGCTGATTCAAACATTGACCATAGCCCAGATGATGATTTAACAATTGTGGCAAGTAATGGTCAGCCCTTGCCTCAAATTGGGTATAAGGAATTAACCATTAAAGTGGGGCGGGTAGAATTGCCATGTCAGGGGATGATAATTGTAAATATTGATCGCAAGGAATCTGACCCACTGCTAACCATTGGTACAAATGTAATGGAAAATTGTATTGCCGAAGTGATAATTTTGTTGCAGCAGGCGGCTGAAACTGCCAGCTCCGGGCAGCAGCGTGCCCTACAGAGGGAGATCAGAGCCCTGATGAGGAGGCAGCAGGTAGAGCTGGCCGGAGGAGAATTTGGCAGTGTAAGGGTAAGTGACCCTCTCCCCATTGCAATTCCCCCAAAAAGTGAGATGTTGATATGGTGTTGGGCAGCAATAGGCCTCAAGGGTCAAGATTACCAGGCCCTGGTGGAACCTGTGTATTCAGAAAGTAGGCCTGGAGTCCTGATAGCCAGAGGGGTAGCAGACGTCCGCAAGGGAAGAGTGCCCATCCGCGTCCTGAATTGTGGGGAGGAGGAAGCCAAATTGCCCCGGTACACCACTGTAGCAAAAACTGTACACTAAGTAAGTCAGTAACAATACCATCAAAGCAGTGGAACCCTTGATCCCGTCCGACCAGGCGGAAGACAATGGCTCCAAAGGACAGCTGGAGGACTGGTGCCAAAAATTACATGTGGGCACCGACTCCACCCCCTCACACCAAAAGCATGGGGTTTACCGGGTGGTACAGGAATACGAGCGGGTCTTCAGCAAGCACCCCCTAGATTTTGGGCAGGTAAAAGGGGTTAAACACCAAATCCCCACTGGTGACCATCATCCCATCAAAGAGAGATACCGCCCTGTACCCCCAGCTCAGTATCAGCGTGCCAAAGAAATGTTACGGGAAATGAAGGAGGCTGGGGTTATCAGAGATAGTTGTAGCCCCTGGGCAGCTCCACTAGTGCTCGTAAAGAAAAAAGATGGCACAATGAGAATGTGTGTTGACTACAGGCAAATTAACCGCATTACACATAAAGATGCTTATCCACTACCCAGAATAGAAGAGTCACTAGCAGCCTTAAAATCAGCTAATTATTTCTCCACCTTGGATCTCACCAGTGGGTATTGGCAGGTTCCCGTGGCAGAGGCGGACAAGGAGAAGACTGCATTCACGACACCAATGGGTCTCTGCGAGTTCAATTGTATGCCGTTTGGGCTCTACAATGCCCCAGGAACATTTCAGAGATTGATGGAGTGCTGCTTGGGCCATTACAACTTTGAAACCGTGCTATTGTACCTGGATGACGTCATAGTCTACTCCAAGACCTATGAAGACCACCTGAGGCACTTAGCAGAAGTGTTTGAGTCCTTCTCAGAGTATGGCCTAAAGATAAAGCCGTCCAAATGTCACCTCTTGAAGCCAAAGGTACAGTACTTGGGTCATGTAGTCAGCGCAGAAGGTGTGGCACCTGATCCAGAGAAAGTCACAGTAATCAAGGACTGGCCAAGACCCACCACGGTAAAGGAGGTGCGGCAGTTCCTTGGGCTGGTGGGCTACTACCGAAGGTTCATTGATGGTTTCACGAAGATAGCAGCGCCTCTTCAAGATCTCCTGGTGGGCCAGCCAAAGAAAGTTAAGAAGCAAAGCCCTCCATTTGAATGGAACAGCCAAATAGAAGCATCCTTTGTCCGACTGAAAAGGGCTCTCACTGGAGAAGAAATTCTGGCCTACCCTGATTACAGCCAGCCTTTTGTACTGTACACAGACGCCAGCAACGTGAGATTGGGAGCAGTTCTGTCCCAGGTGCAGGGAGGCAGAGAGAAGGTGATAGCTTACGCCAGTAGGAAGCTTCGTCCCACAGAAAGGAATTCAGAAAACTACAGTTCCTTCAAGCTGTAGTTCCTCGCTATTGTCTGGGCAGTGACTGAACGCTTCAAGTACTATCTGGCGTCGGCCAAGTTCACCATCTTCACGGACAACAATCCGTTGACTCACCTGGCAACAGCTAAGCTAGGTGCACTAGAACAGCGGTGGATGGCTCGACTGTCCAACTTTAACTTTACCATTAAGTACCGGGCTGGCAAGAAGAATAACAATGCGGATGTGCTGTCCAGAATGCCTCACTTACTCGAGTCTGGAGAAGACCTGGATGAACTGGAAGAGATAGAGTTACCAGCTTTCCATGGACAAAGTGTCTCCCAGTGTGAGCATGCTGTAAGAGGAATGTGCTCGAGTCAGCAAGAGGTTTCTATCAACCCATTACTCCACCATAAATGGGAAGAAACCCAGGACAATGACCCGGCCATCCGATTAATTAAAGAAAAGCTGGCACAAGCCGAAACCAATCTTGGTCCCGATGCTCCACAAGAAGCCCAACAGCTGTGGAAGGAGAGGGGACGACTGTTTCTCTACAAAGGAAAGCTATGCAAGAGATATGTCAACTGGCAAACAAATGAACTCGTCTGGCAGATAGTGGTCCCACAGAGGGATGCTCCAATGGTCCTAGCAGCTTACCATGACAGAGCAGGACACTTCGGGTGGAAAAAGTTGGAGGTCCTACTCCGCGATCGGTTCTACTGGGTGCACATGAGAAAGGCAGTCGAGAAGTGGTGCCGAGACTGTGGTCCGTGTAACCTGAGGCGGAAGGATGATACATGCCAGAGGTCTCCCCTACAGCAATTGTCACGAAGCAGCCCCTAGAGTTGGTGGCCCTAGACCACGTGAAGTTAACACCAAGCCGGTCAGGCTATGTTTACGCCCTCACCATTGTGGACCATTACTCTTGTTTCCTGGTAGTAGTGCCTGTGAAAGACCAGACAGCCAGAACAGCAGCTCGAGCATTTTAGGCATACTTTTGTTGACCTCACGGTTATCCTGAAAGGGTACTGACTGATCAAGGCCCTGCATTCGAGGCAGAAGTGTTCCAAGAGTTCTGTAACATGTACGGCTGTAAGAAAATAAGAACAACACCGTACCACCCCCAAACCAATGGATTGTGCGAGAAGATGAACCATGTGGTCATTGATTTGCTCAAGACTCTACCTCTGGAAGAAAGAAACCAATGGCCAGAGAAGTTACCAGATCTAGTGGACTTGTACAATAATATCCCAGTAAACTCGACCAACTGCAGCCCTGCTTACCTGATGCGAGCAAGGTCTGGTAAGTTACCTGTAGACTTTGAAATGGGAACTGTGTCACCTGAAGTGGTTCAAGAGATAGAAGATTGGGATACAGAGCGACAACAACAATACCGCAAAGTTCAGGAATGCGTAGAAAAGAACCTGTTCCAAGCCAGAATGAGACAAGAAAAGAACTACAATCAAACAGCCCCAGCAACTCCCTTAGCACCTGGAGAACAGGTCCTCAAGAAAAAGCGGAGAATGCATAAATTAGATGATCAGTGGGAGAATGAACGCTACACCATTATTCCCTCCAATTTTGACAATATTAAAGTGTGTCTCATAACCAAAGACTAAGGCAAAACCTATCAAGCAGTTTCTAGAGACCGCCTGAAAGTGTGCCCTGAACGGTGCAAAATCCAAAAGGAAGTAGAAGGAGTACAAGAAAGTCCCCAAATTCAAGAAAAAGAGGAAGAGATGATCCAAACAATACTTGAAAAATTCCCCAAAAAATGGACCCAAATAAATAATGCTATACTAGTACCAGTATTGACATTCCCGCAAATGGTCGAACCAGCAGCAGAAGAGGTCCCGGATCCAAACGGAAGACAAGTCGGTCCCAACAATATATGTCACGCCAGCAGTGGAACAGGAGAATCAACCCCCTGCCTGTGGTGAACCTGTCGTACCCTTGGCGAATCTAAGACCCCGTAGGCAACCATCACGCATACCTATCAGGATTAGGCCTACCAGTAGCACTGAGGTAGCAGACACTCCAAGTAGTCAGGAACAAACACCAGAGCTACGCAGGTCCCAACGTAGCACTCGGGGACAGCCCCCTCCAAGGTATAGAACATAGAAAATAGAATACCTAACAGAGTGTATATAGTTATTTGAAATGTCTCGTATAAAATGCTTTTTATTTTAGGTGATTAAGTAAATGGACAATTGGGCCACTGGACTATGGGTGGCCAACACTTTAATTGTTTATAGTTTGCACCTACTGTGCTCTTCACCCCTGAAGAAAAACCCGTCCGGCGTGCATAGAGTGGGGTCATCAATGCTCTGACGCACACCCAGAGCCTACGTTGGGGGTTTTATCGCGGCGGGTCCCCCATGGAGCAGTGTAATGGACACCCGGCAGGGAGTCACACTAGACTCTTATAGTGTTATTTAAGTTTGTAACGTTTAAGTAATGCGCCTCCCATAATGGGATGAAATGTTCTAACATGTTATGTCTTGGTATGTCTTTTTCCCCAGTCCGGGAGTACTGGTTTTAACTAAGGGGGAGTGTGGCGCCCCAGGATCTGGTTGCCACAACAGTGTTGTCCCCTCAAATGGGTTAATACTGAGCTTGGAGGTAATTGGGGAAATCATTTGCCAGTAAGTACCAACATCCAACGCAGTTTCTCCCTCAGGCCAGCAGAGGGAGCTCTGAACCTGGAGTTCCAGGGAGCATTCCTCAAGCCTGACCTGAGGGAGGAGTTAGTGTTCAGTCTGTGAAGAAAGTTTGGAGTGTGAAGACGCAGAGTAATGCTGTCCTGTGGACTGGGGCCTGGAGCTGGAATAGCTTGGCCCAGTGAAGCAGGATTGGCAGAGAGGCACAGAAGAGAATTAGACATCGGAGTCTGTGGTTGCCAGGGTGTAAAACCCTTCCCTGGCAGCCGAATTCGAAGGGCAGGAGGACTGCAGGTCTCCTGGCCCCCAAAGCAACCTGAAGGTACAGCTGCATCACCAGGGCCCGGTGTGGACTCCAGCAGAGAAGCACCAGAGAGGGCCTGCGCAGCCTACCACACAGGGAGAGGGACGTACCACCGGTCCCAGCAGCAAGAGGGCCATTGCTAATTCAGAGTGCAGGGTCCTGTGAAAGCAGAGGAAGAAGAGGGAGTAGGCCTCATACTCAGCTGGCCACAAAGATCACCCCAGTTACTTCCAGGCCGACCGTAGCCCTCTACCACCTGTAACGGTCTCCTAGGACTAACCGTTGCACAGTAAAAGAGGAGAAGGTAAAGAGACTGTTGTTTGTGTCCGGTCCTTTCACCGCCCTGTCGGCCCTGCACTACACCGCAACTACATCGACATTTACAAGCACCAACTGTTGCCCCGGGGTACCGCTCCACCTGTGGGGAGCAGGACCATCCAAGCTGCCATTCCACCAGCCCCGGAGGCCCCATACAGCAGCGGCGGCTTAATAGCCGCAAACCACAGGTGGCATCACGAATATAAACTTTAATCACCCCCAACAACACTGAAGCCATATTAATTGACTCCCGCCAGGGTCACAGAGTCGGGCCCCGCCACCACTGACTACCCCCGGACTAGTCCAGCCCGGCACCGGGTGTCCCATAGCCCTGGGGTGGGCGAGTCAACTTGTCTTATGCCTCCACAACTATCATTAAAACTGGCATCAAAACATCAGTCTAAGGGCTCTTGCAATTGCTCAGACAGGAGCTGTGCACTTTTCAACAGTATTTTATGCAAATGGTGGGGGTTAAAGGACCTGGACCCCCAATGATCTACAGCAAATTAATAAGCCTAAAAATATAAATAATTGGTAATTTAGTTTAGTTGCTCTTTAACTTAGGTTACATTATCTGGTTTGCAATAACAGACTAGATGCTTGCATTCAGAGGTCCAAATTGGATCGAACATTTAAAAAAAATAAACAACAATTATTAGACTTAATTTCTATTAATAATAACATTGGTGTAAAAATCCTAAAATCACATGGACATACGTTTTAATTTTGTGATGGTACAGAAAATATCAATCATATTGCTTATTATTATAATGTATGATTCCACATGCTGAGGTACATTAAACACAGGATGGTTACACATTGTAAAAACTAACCAAGTGACCGCCACTTGTAGCAATCCCAATGAAAATCTAGTGGTAGAATATTATGACCAGCGACGGACACTGAATGCTTGGGGCCCCTGTGTGAGAAATGTGTCTGGGATCCTCTCCATTTATGGTGACAAACCTATAGATTATATTCAGTATACTGTGTGTGTGTGTGTATATATATATAATATATATATATATATATATATATATATATATATATACACAGCGGGTGAAATAAGTATTGAGCACGTCATCAGTTTTCTAAGTAAATCTATTTCTAAAGGTGACATCGACGTGAATTATTCACCAGATATCGGTAACAACCCATCCAAACCACACAGGCAGAGAATCAATCCATGGTTGTGCATAAATTTAGTAATGTGTAATAATGAGAAATGACACATGTAAAGTATTGAACACATAGAGAAAGGGAGGTTCAAAAAGCCATGGACAGTCATGACAACAGCTAAAATCTATCAGTAATTACACATCAATACTGCCACTTGTTGCAAAATAATCTCAGCAGGTTCAACTGATGACCTACAAAAAAGAATTTCATTACCAATGTGCCACACAAGAAACATCTCATGATGGGTAAATTCAGTGAGCTGTCTTAATTCTTTTGCAAACTTATTGTTGCTAAAGATACTGATGGAATTGGTTACAGAAAAATTTATAAATTACTGGAGGTTTCAGTGAGCACTGTCGGGGCCAAAATCCGTAAGTGGAAAGAACATATCACCATAAATTGGCCATGACCAGGTGCTCCCCACAAGATTTCAAACAGAGTATTGAAAATAATTTTTAGAAGAGTTGTACGTGAGCCAAGAACCACTTGTGAAGAGCTACAGAAAGACCTGGAATCAGTAAGTACAATTGTTTTAAAAAAAAAAAGAATAATAAGAAAAAATTAGACAAGCCTGTGACATACTGGATGAATACTGTACATTCTTCTCAGATGAGACCTAAATTAAACTCTTTGGATGCAATAATAAACACCATGTTTGGAGGCAAAAAGGCACTGCATATCACCCCAAAACACCATACTAACAGCGATGTTTGGAGGTGGAAACATCATGATATGGGGCTGTTTTTCAGCATATGGCACTGGCAAACTTCCTGCAATTGAAGGCAGGATGAATGGACAAATGTACCTAGACATTCTTGATTAACATCTGCTGCCATGTATCAGGATGATAAAGATGAAAGGAGGGTTGACATTTCAGCATACCAATGATCCCCAACACACAGCCAAGAAAAGTCCTCAATTGTTTTCAGAGAACTAAAATATAGCTACAAGAATGGCCCAGCCAATCACCTGTCCTGAATCCAATAGAAAATATAAGCAAGGAATTAGAGCTCAGAGTTCATAGTGTTGTGTGGAGGAATGGGCTAAAATCACACCTGAGTAATGCTAAACACTAAGGGACTGTGCTATACATAATAAGGCTACATACCTTTACCCTTATGAAGTGTCAGTGTGCTGCCCAATTTTTTTTTTTCGGCACCACACAGACACATTGAGTATGTCCTATTTTGATCTCAAAATTGGATAAGAAAAGGTCATCCTCCGAGTCTCACAGATCTCATTCTCAGATCAAAGATTGACACATCTCTACTAGTCTCTGATCATGGGTGGAGGCCGACATGACAATAGTTTGGAGGGAAGGTGGGGTTATTATAGTGAGGGGGAGTAGGTTCAGTGTGGGGGTTTAAAAAAGATTGTGGGAGCTGGAGATTTTTATTATTGCACTACTGGGGACCCGTTTGTAGTCACTTAGAGAACCCCTTCCTTATCTCAAGATGGCGTCAGTTGATCAGCCCCTAGAGCAGTGATGGTGAACCTATGGCACGCGTGCCACCAGGGGCACGCTGAGCCCATTCTGGTGGCACGCGTGCTGTCGCCCGATGCTGCAGCTTTGGTCTGCTAGTGCAGTCGCGCCGGCAGATCAAATCTGTGTTGGAGCGGAGGAGACATTTCTCCTCCGCTCTGACACTCCTCCTCCCACAGGCTGCAGTGGGTTGCCTAGGAGACGGAGGAGCGTCAGAAAGCGGCGCCGGCGCCGTCTGCTGGTCGCGTGGGAACTGAGGACCAGCAGCGCGCAGCGGGGGAGCGTGTGCAGGTAAGTTGTGTTGCTTTTTTTACAACTCGTGTGCGGCAGCGCCAGCATGGGGTGGGGAAATGCACATGGCAGTGTGGGGTGGGAGAGGGGGAACGCACATGGCAGCGTGGGGTGGGAGAGGGGGAACGCACATGGCAGCGTGGGGTGGGAGAGGGGGAACGCACATGCCAGCGTGGGGTGGGAGAGGGGGAACGCACATGCCAGCGTGGGGTGGGAGAGGGGGAACGCACATGTCAGCGTGGGAGAGGGGGAACGCACATGCCAGCGTGGGGTGGGAGAGGGGGAACGCACATGCCAGTGTGGGGTGGGAGAGGGGGAACGCACATGGCAGCGTGGGGTGGGAGAGGGGGAATGCACATGCCAGCGTGGGGTGGGAGAGGGGGAAAGCACATGGCAGCATGGGGTGGGAGAGGGGGAACGCACATGGCAGCGTGGGGGTGGGGGAACGCACATGGCAGCGTGGGGGTGGGGGAACGCACATGGCAGCGTGGGGGTGGGGGAACGCACATGGCAGCGTGGGGGTGGGAGAACGTACATGCCAGGGTGGAGGTGGGGGAATGCACATGGCAGCGTGGGGTGGGAGAGGGGGAACGCACATGCCAGCGTGGGGTGGGAGAGGGGGAACGAACATGCCAGCGTGGGAGGGGGGAACGCACATGCCAGCGTGGGGTGGGAGAGGGGGAATGCACATGCCAGCGTGGGGTGGGAGAGGGGGAACGCACATGGCAGCGTGGGGTGGGAGAAGGGGAACGCACATGCCAGCGTGGGGTGGGAGAGGGGGAATGCACATGGCAGCGTGGGGTGGGAGAGGGGGAACGCACATGCCAGCGTGGGGTGGGAGAGGGGGAACGCACATGGCAGCGTGGGGTGGGAGAGGGGGAACGCACATGCCAGCGTGGGGTGGGAGAGGGGGAACGCACATGGCAGAGTGGGGTGGGAGAGGGGGAACGTACATGGCAGCATGGGGTGGGAGAGGGGGAACGTACATGGCAGCGTGGGGGTGGGGGAACGCACATGGCAGCGTGGGGGTGGGGGAACACACATGGCAGCGTAGGGGTGGGGGAACGCACATGCCAGAGTGGAGGTGGGGAAATGCATATGGCAGCGTGGGGGTGGGGGAACGCAGATGCCAGGGTGGAGGTGGGGGAATGCACATAACAGCGTGGGGTGGGGGTGGGGGAAATGCACATGGCAGGGTGGGGGAACGCACATGCCAGCATGGGGGGGAACATGCATGCCAGCATGGGGGGGAACATGCATGCCAGGATGGGGGGATGACATGCATGCCAGGATGGGGGGGAAACATGCATGCCAGGATGGGAAAACCTGCATGCCAGGATGGGGGAAAACATGCATGCCAGGATGGAGGAAACATGCATGCCAGGATGGGGGAAACATGCATGCCAGGATGGAGGAAACATGCATGCCAGGATGGGGAAAACATGCATGCCAGGATGGAGGAAACATGCATGGCAGGATGGAGGAAACATGCATGCCATGATGGAGGAAACATGCATGCCAGGATGGAGGAAAACATGCATGCCAGGATGGAGGAAACATGCATGCCAGGATGGAGGAAACATGCATGCCAGGATGGAGGAAACATGCATGCCAGGATGGAGGAAACATGCATGCCAGGATGGGAAAAACATACATGCCAGGATGGAGGAAACATGCATGCCAGGATGGAGGAAAACATGCATGCCAGGATGGAGGAAAACATGCATTCCAGGATGGAGGAAACATGCATGCCAGGATGGAGGAAAACATGCATGCCAGGATGGAGGAAACATGCATGCCAGGATGGAGGAAAACATGCATGCCAGGATGGAGGAAAACATGCCACGATAGGGTACATTTACCTGGATGGGGTAAATTAACCAGGATTGGGAACATTTACCAGGAATGGGGTACATGCCGGGATGGGGGAACATTTACAAGGATGGGCAATATGTCAGGATGGGGTACATTTACCAGCATGGGGGAACATGCAAGAATGGGTAACATTTACCAGGATGGAGGACATTTACCAGGATGGGGCCATGATGGGGACAAATATACCAGAATTTAGGAAATATATATCAGGATGGGGGACATGTTTACCAGGAAGTGGCCAAGGAAGGGGGACAGAACTACACAATGAAAGGGGAGGGGAGCCACTCGTACGTCTTTATGGGATTTCGAGATGTTCAGACTTTGAAATGTAGATGTGGATTACAGGGTGAAATCTGATTGCATTCCAGGCTAAAATCTCTGTCTAATATGCTGCAATTTTTTTCCAGAAAGATCAATCCAACTGCTGTGTCTGGAAAGGGCAGGGGCTCAGCTTCAATGTGTGGTAAGCATGAGCGTGATACCCCCTGCTGAGGAGAAGACGGCAAAGGTAAGATTAAAATCAATGCTTTATATAATAGGATTGGTTGGCACTTCAGACAAAAAATTGGGTTTAGGGCTACAGTTTGGGCACTAGGCCTGTAAAAGGTTCGCCATGACTGCCCTAGAGCATCTGAAGACAGCTGTCGGTGTCCATCCTAAAGGCTGGCTGAAGAAGCACAGGGCTGGGATCATCAACAAAGAAGAAGGGTTGTCAATGACGTTTATTGTTGCCTGAGCGGTTCCCCGTAGGTTGAGGTCATCTCTTGGCCTGGCTCCTTAGGCTCAGCATCGGCGCAGGAGAACCTCTAGGGACACGCCAGGCACTGTGCAATTGTGACGCCCTGCACTAGTCAGGGTGTCACAGGGAACTGCACTCCTGTTTTTATAGTGCAGAACCCACCCTCCTTGGTTCCAGGTTCCACCCAATGGTATTGCTACCAACCGCATTCAAACCCCCAATCCACACTCACCAGTACAGGACAGACAAGCCAGTGGGTAGGTCTAGCAAGAGAGTGCCGCCCACCTTGAGGGTCAGGCAGACTGGTGGAAGGTGGCAAGTCAGTCAGCTCCAGGGGAGCAAAGGGAGAGGAAGTGTAGTAGAAACTCTCAAAGGGAGAGGGAAGCGGGGGTTGGAGACCCCAGGAAAAGTGAAGTAGTGGCCCTCATAGTGTGAGGGACCGAGGAATCGAAGCTCCGGAGAGGTCGGACTAAATTGGGACATAGCAAAAGCAATACTATTGGGAGCAGATACCTGGACATGCTCTTCTTCCCAAGCAGCAGTGGTGCACTGGGACTTTTGGTTCACCTGCAGCATGTGTGTGTAATGACTTTACAAAACATCATCCAGCACCACGATAACCGGCCAGAGTGAGTTCATGGTTATCTCCTGCTTCCAGCAAGCCTGCGCTCCCCTACACCCCACCATCCAGAGTCCCAGGGCCTTCCCTACCCGTGGAGGGTAACATCATCTGGCTGCCCCCATTCCATCACCCCGGGAACTCTCAACGGCAGCGGCGGTACTCCCAGTTACCGCACACCACGGGTGGAGTCACGAACTATATATCCCCTGTAAATAACCCCCCTTTCTACATTTAAGAGTGGTCCGGAGACCCTCAAGCCACGAGTAATCACCCCTGGATTCTAGCGGTTCGATTGCTGCTGGGTGGCACACAATTAATGAAAAGGAACACCCCGCCCTTGGAGAGATCCAGGCACGCAGCTGAGTTCTGGTTGAACCCAATAATTTATGGCCTGCAGTTTCACAGGATCCATTTTAAACCCTTCAGCTGATACAATGAAACCCAGGAATGATATTTCTTGCACAGAAAAAGTACATTTCTCCAATTTAGCAAACAAATAATTTTCTCTACGTTTTGTAAAGAAAAGCACATATATTCATAGTGTGAATCCAGATCCAGCAAAAACATTAGAATTTTGTTAGCATATATTACAATAAACCTTCCAATGCAATCACAAAAGATAACATATGTAAAGTTTTGAAAAACTGCTAGCGCTTTGTTTTACTCGAAAGGTATGGCAAGTATTTCAAATAACCCCTCAGATGTTAAAATTGCCATCTTCCACTGAGTCATCACCCTTCCAGATGTGTATCAAATTTGAAACCCCTCTAAGATCAAGTTTACAAAGCCATTTTATCCTCATAAGCTGATTACATAGGTTGGGATAAGTGGAAGTGGGTGTCACGGCTGGGGATAGAAGCTATACCGGCCGTATAGTACAAGGAGAAAGGATTGCCCTAGCACTAGGGAAAGGGGGAAATGGGGACTTCCCAGACAATAACCTGCAGCTCACCCTCACTGCCGTCACCAACCCTATACAGGTTTCGCACCTGTTGCCAAGCAGGAATATCTCGCCCTAGGCAAAACCTGATCTGGCGCTTAAGTAAGGATGTAAGGTATGAGCAATTTGTCAACACCACTAACGCCAAGGGAGACAAAATGAAACAATACAGAGGAAACACAAATGCTACCACATGAGCCCAGGTAGACAGCAAAAGACAAAAACTTATCTCAGAAGTAGCTACCACAGAAGTCTCTGAAACAACAAGCAGAGATGACCGCTGCAGACCCCAGACACAACCAAATATAAACCGCTCCCTAAGCACCCCAGGGTGAGATTAATAAAGGAAGTCAGAGGCTGGCATCTGAGAGGAAAAACTGACAGTTTCCCAGGGTCATAGAGTCTGCTGCTGCAGAAACAGGGAACTGTCAGATCACAACATTTCAGCCTACAAAAGACCTCCATAGTTCATTATTATATAGTTATATCTCAAATAGACACAAATTTATATAGAAATTTGAAAATGTTTTATTATGTTCAATAATTCAAGGGACACTATCAGGGAAGACACAAAGTGCAACATGCATATAAAAACACAATAAGAAACAGGGTAGCGTGTTTCATAGGGTCAAAACCTGGTAGTCAGATGATTAAACCCTCAAATATGGTCAAAAACTCTTGAGGTCTTCAAAATTATATAACCAGGTCAGTGCAGATATACAAAAGAGTACCAACAATCAAATCTATAAAGAGACCAATAGTTTATATAAAAAAGAATGCCCATAATAATACTCTGTCAGAAGACATCATAGTATACAATCAAATTTCTTCGTGCCATTGTGCCGCCCCCGTGCCAGCAGCCGGCGCTGCTCGGATCTGGGCCTTCAGGGGTGGTGGCTCGAGGGTCTCCGGACCCAGAGGTCTCACGGACACACCGAATAAATGGGTGGATGTATATGTACGGGCTGGGCCGTATTAAGTTTGTGATGCCACCCATGGTGTGTGGTGAGGTGGGACACCACCGCTGTTGTTACGGGGCACCCGGGGGAGATGTTGTGCAGCAAGTTGTTAACCCCTCCGTGGGCAGGGATGGTGACCCCGGGACCTGGTTGGCAAGTTCAGGGGATGGCGACTGCAGGGGGTGCTGGTGTACTCACTGTTAGTAAAACACAAAAGTCTCTGGTAAACCAAAGTGATGGTGGCTGGTGCCGCGGCCGGTTGCGTTCTGGTCCCCCACCCGGCTGGTTGTCTCTATCCTTTTCCTGCACTGCGGTGTGAAAGGTGGACTTTCCTGGTGTGAAAATCAGGAGTTCGCTCCTGGCTGGATGTGGCCTAAGAAGCCGTACCCACAGACGCTGGACCGTGGGATCTATGGGCCCTGGCGGTGACCTCTTATCCCTAATCGGTGGGATGTTGTCTTCTATGAGGGACTTTGGGTGGGACAGGACCTCTAGTCCTGGCCTCAATCGGTTAATTAACCAGCTCCAGTTGGTTCTGGTCCAGGCTTCAGGGTCCGAGTACCCCCCTTTGTGCTATGGTTTCCGGGTCAGTTCCCCGTGTCAGTACCGGCGGGCTACAACCCTGTCCCGGTCCACCTCGGTTCCACCGAGCCGTCTTCCGGTCTCCTGCTGATGGAGACCACCATCTGCCTCCTAGCCAGTGGCACCAGGGCTCCTACCCTGGTACCGTTCAACTTGAACTTCACTGCTGGAGCTACCCCTAGCTCGAGCCCATACTCCTCTCCACACTGAACTCCAGAGCTTACTTGTTTGTTTTCCCACCCCGGGCTATCTAGACCCCTGGGTGAGCGTGTCCCAACCGCCTGGTCATGCCCACTGGTGTGTCTATCTTTCCCTAAGGGAGGGTGACTAGGGTTTTTGGTTGGCTGTGTGTTTCAACACAATTCCACTAGTTTAGGGATGTCAAACAAAAATACATAAACCCTATTAAAACTTAACATTTATTAACTCGATATTTCCCTTTTTCCTCTGTGCACATATTCATATAATGTGGTGTTCAATCCTTTTAATATCGAGTTAATAAATGTTAAGTTTTAATAGGGTTTATGTATTTTTGGCTGTGTGTTTCCTAATGAGGGAAGGTGTAATGTGGGGGCCTAACTGTGACTACCTGATTTTGCCAGGGCGACACAACATCATTAGATTTGGAACAAAGTACATAGATTAACAATCATATGTGATCTCTGTTGTTTAAGCTTAAAGAAAGAAAGTCTTATAATAACACAGTTGCAAGAGATCAAAAAGGAGATTGAATAAACCATTAGACCTGTGTGTGTCAATGACACCACTTAGTAAGCGTCAAGGAGTGAGGATTCAATGGTGATAGGGAGGTAACCCAGGGCAACAATAAAGGTACAGTGACCTACACGGGAGCCTCTTCAGACCCCACACAGACACACCACCCTGCACCTCGACGTGTTTCTCTACCGCTTCATCGGGAGGTGGAGAGATGATGTTTGAGGCTGCTTAAATCATCTAATCAATAAAACTCACCGTCCTATGGCGGCGCCCCCAAGCTATCCAATGCCCGTCCTCCAGTGTGTCCGACATTCCGGAAGCCAGAATGCCCAGGCGCACAAGCCAGACATCCGATTGATCACCAGACACAAAAGGGGAGGGGAAATCAAAGCACGGTGCGCGCACAGGACAGAAAAGGACAAAACGAAACCCACTGCAAAACAGAACTTCAGTGCAACATGTATACTGCAAATTTAAAAGGCTTATGTCCACAAAAGAAATACATAAATCTGATAGTCCAAAAATTGTATAAACATAGCATCTCCTTATTGTGCAAGTTCAGTTATGATGTAGCGGGTCCACAGATATTTAAAGTTCTTTTCCTGTCACAATGTTCCAAACGTATGTAGATAAAAGCAGCCATAACTAAAAAAGTTGTATAATAAAAGAATTAACAATACTAAAAATTATAACAAATGGCAGATGTACCGCCCCCATGTCAGCGGCCGCGCCGCTCGGATCCGGAACCGCGGTGGCTCGAGGGGTCTCCGGACCCGCGCGGACACTCGAATTGAAAAGGGGGGAGATATGTACAAGGGGATTGGAAGTTCGTGACGCCACCCACGGTGCGTTGTAAGATGGTGTACCACCACGGCTGTTGGGAGCGCCCGGTGGCGGTGGTATGGCAGCAAGGTGTTTAACCCCTCCATGGGTAGGGGGTTTTGCCCCGGGGGCCTGGTTATGGTGGTGAAGGGGTGCTGTTGGGGAGGAAAGGGTTTCTGCGTACTCACTCTCAGTCCAAGAATACTGACACCGACAGCTTGTAAACCAGAATTCTGAGCACTGCTGCAGCAAGGAGGGAGCACGCTTGGATCAGTGCGCTTGGTGTTGCTTGTTAGCCTGTGACCTTTTCTGTGGCACCTTCTTCACTATTTGGACCCTGTATTGTGGAACTAGTCGGGTCCCGCTCACCCTTATGGCTAACGGAGTGAGCTTGCTCTCAGGGTTCACGCTTGGGATTTTCTGGACTGTGTTTGGGAAAGTCCTATCCCATCGGTGCGCTAGTACCTCGATTTTGGATCGGGTGAGGGATGAATCTTGAAGACTTCACCCCCGTCGGGTAAATTACCAGGACGCTTGAAGCTACTTCCCGGCCTAGGGTCCATGTACCCCGTCATGCCCTGGCCCCTGCCCGGAGATGGCTAAAGGCCGCCAGCTGCCCTCCTTGGCAGATCCGTGCCCCTTGACATGATCCCCTGTGACTGTTGTTCCAGCTTCTACCAGGCCTACGTCTGCCACCTAGTATCTACAAGGAGCCCTGCTCCTGACCTCGCCTCTCTTCTCCTCTCCTCACACTTCTCTCCTCCTGACACTTCTCACTTCCCCTTTTCCAACCTCCCAAGTGGGTGGCCCTATTCCCTTCATGACCTCCAATGGTGTGTCTGGTGGGTGTGGTGCAAAGTGTTCCTAGGGTTTTGACTGGCTCTGATCTTAGCAACACCAAAGGACAGGGATCCGTAACCAAGGAGGATCCGGATACTGTGCAGAAGGGCAGATTGCACAATACCCTGTGACAACTTGATAGGTCAGGGCGTCACACAGACACCCGTCAATCCAAATCCCCTCACAAGAATGCAGATCCGTGAGTAAAATGTATTTAGAACAAAAAGGTTTATAAATAATAACATCGTTAAGACCCTTTGGCTTAATGGTATCAAGGATCGTAATCCATTGGGCTTCTCTTTTGTGTAATGCATTTTTTAGGTCACCTCCTCTAGCCCCTAGATGGATTTTCTCAATGTCCCTAAGCCTCAGTAAACGCCAATTGCAATTATGACTATCCTTGAAATGCTTAGGAATGTTTTTTAGCAACATAATTTCTTCTGTATTTTTTTTCATTTTGGCAGCATTCCTGATGTCGCGAATATGTTCCAGGATGCGTACCCAGAATTCCCGGGTTGTCAGGCCCACATAACCAAGTCCACACGGACATATCGCCCAATAGATGATCCCAGAGGATCGGCAATTAATAAAATGAATGATCTTTTATGTCCGTGCACCGGACTCCCCCAGAGAGGCAACCAGGAGCGAACCCCTATACAGGGACTGTCCGGTCACCCCCCCCCCAGAGGGCCTAGATGCACAGTAGCCAGGACACAAGAGAGTTCGGAGTACGCGTCCTTCAGAAGTCTGTACGGGATATGGCTATTAGTCCAACGGGGCCGTGTGCAGAACTGATGACTGGAACCGGGTACAGGTGCCAGTGGTAACAACAGACGGGGTCCGGATCCTGCGAAACGTGCAGGCTGATGTGACCAGATCAAATCCAGGACTGGTGACGGGTACCGGCTGACGGAAGATGGCGGTATCCACAGCTGGTGGTCACCGGGGCAACTCCTGGGAAACCGGCAGGCTGGACATACTCAGGTTGGCAGAGAGACACTGTGGGAAGAGACAGGGTTAACCTGGGTACGAAGCACAGAGGGACCTGAACACCTAGCTAAACGATGAATGGCTTTCAGCCCAGAGGGAGGAGGCCAGGTGTGAATGGAAGACACTTTCTCAGGATCCATCTGTAGACCTCTGTTGGAAATGACGTAGCAAAGAAAGGGAAGAGACGTCTGCTCAAACAGGCATTTCTCGTACTTGGCATACAGGCGATTCTCTCGAAGTCTTTTGAAGACGAGTCGAACGTTTTTTCTATTGGTCGGTAAGTCTGGAGAGAAGACCAAGATGTCGTCCAGGTAGATGACCACACAGACGTACAGAAGATCCCTGAAGACGTCATTCACCAGCTCCTGGAAGACAGCCGGGGCATTACAGAGACCGAACAGCATCACACAATACTCGTAGTGCCCGTCCCGGGTGTTGAAGGCCATCTTCCATTCATCTCCCGAGCGAATACGGACCAAATTGTAAGCTCCACGGAGATCCAGCTTGGTGAAGATGCGACAGCTCCAGGATGAGAGGAAGGGGGTACTTGTTCTTAATGGTGATCTGGTTTAATCCCCTGTAATCAATGCATGGCCGGAGGGAGCCGTCCTTCTTCTTCACGAAGAAAAACCCGGCTCCTGCAGGGGATGATGATCTCCGGATGAACCCCCTTGCCAGGTTCTCAACAATATAGTCCGACATGGCCTGGGTCTCGGCTGGCGACAAAGGATAGATATGTCCTCGGGGCGGAGTAGCCCCTCACAGTAAGTCTATGGCACAGTCGTAGGGTCTGTGTGGCGGCAACACCTCCGCCTCTTTTTTGTCGAAGACATCCGCGAAGGACCAATATGCGGACGGAAGTCTTGGTAGAGACTCCGGTGCCAGAGACTGATGGACGGGCCGGACGGTCTGCAGACAGTTCTCGTGACAAGACTGGCCCCAACGAGCAATCTCTCCGGAGCGCCAACTGACTACAGGTTCATATGCTCGTAACCAGGGTAGCCCCAGCAGGATTGCGTGAGCCAGTTTCGGGAGAACGTATAAGCCAATCTTCTCGGTATGCAGTGCACCTATATGGAGTTCCACCCGTTTGGTGACGAATAACACAGGTTCGGAGAGAGGTCTCCCATCCACAGAAGCGATCACAAGGGGATTTGAGAGCGGCGTGACAGGTATCCGGTATTTGTCCACCGTAGTCTATTGGATGAAATTGCCTGCTGACCCTGAATCGAGATACGCCTCTGCCGTGAACCGGGTGTCCTCCATCATCACGTGAATCGTCAGCGTTACCGGGGATGAGAGGGCTCCGGTGCCTAGGGTGGCCTCTCCTACCAACCCTAGGCCTTGCAGTTTCCCGGCTTCTCGGGGCAGGAAAGAATCAAGTGTGTATCACCTCCACAGTAGAGACAGAGACCCTTGGCGAGACGCTCTGCCCGGCGTTGTTCAGCCTGTCCCAGATGATCTACTTGCATGGGTTCGGGAGTAGAGTAGTTGGATGGCACCGACTGTGGGATGATGGACCTCTGCGGAGCACGGGCGTGGCGTGTCGGTCTCTTCTCCCGGAGTACTTCCTTGGACCGTTCCTGGATACGGAGATCTATCCGGGTGGCCAGAGAGATCAGGCCATCCAAGGTAGAAGGGACATCACGGCCAGCCAACTCGTCCTTAATGCGGCCAGAGAGGCCCTCCCAGAAGGCTGCAGTCAATGCCTCGTTGTTTCAACCCAACTCAGAGGCAAGTGTACGGAACCGGATGGCATACTGGCCCACCATCAGGGAACCTTGGCGTAGCCGAAGAAGCGAAGAAGCGGCCGTGGTGGTACAACCAGGTTCGTCAAAGGTGTTGCGGAAGGCCTCTAGAAATCCGTGGATGTTGGTAGTCACCGGATCTTCTTTCTCCCACAAGGGATTCATCCAGGCCAATGCTTCACCCTCCAGATGGGACATCAGGAAGGCCACCTTTGCTTGATCAGAGACAAAGAGGTGTGGGAGCAGCTTAAAATGCAGCGAGCATTGATTCAGGAAGCCTCTACAGGTCTTGGGGTCCCCGGCGTATCGGGGCGGAGCAGCAAGGTGGAGTTTCGAGGCCGAAGAGGAAGCGACTACGGAAGCCGCTGCCGTGTTCTGGTCAGACAGGGAGGTGGCTGTTGCCTGGAGATTGTTCAAACGGGTATCCACTTACGACATAAAGGACAGCATACGAGATTGAGTCTCACTTTGTCGCACCAGTTCCTGTAATCCGGCCTGCTGGGACGCTTGTGATTCGGCGGGATCCATGGCCTGTTCAAACTGTAACGTCCTGGAGGTGGATCCACGGGACCGTGCACCGGACTTCCCCAGAGAGGCAACCAGGAGCAAACCCCTATACAGGGACTGTCCGATCACCCCCCCAGAGGGCCTAGATGCACAGTAGAAAAGACACAAGAGAGTTTGGCATACGTGTCCTTCAGAAGTCTGTACGGGATATGGATATTAGTCCAACAGGGCCGTGTGCAGAACTGATGACTGGAACCGGGTACAGGTGCCGAGTGGTAACAACAGACGAGGTACGGGTCCAGCAAAACATGCAGGCTAATGTGACCAGATGGGAAACCGGCAGGCTGGAGACACTCAGGTTGGTAGACGGACCCTGTGGGAAGAGACAGGGTTAACCTGGGTACGAAGCACAGAGGGACCTGAACACCTAGCTACAAGAACACGTTGAAGAGGCACCACCCACAAGAAAAGGAAGTTCTTATATACCCTGTACCCTGTACCTGTATTCAGTCATATCCTGTTTCAGTGACGCTGGCCCTTTAATAAGAGGTGAGTGAGCGTGCCCGCGCCCTAGTGCGCATGCGCGAGGCCCGAGTGCCGGAGACCAGTGCAGGACGTGCTGGGAGAAGTGGAGGAGATGCAGGTGAGGCAGAAGCTGAGTCCCGGAGCTTAGCGGGACGCCGGGACCGGCGGACGGGGAGCATGGAGGACGCACAGGAGGGAGAGCAGGTGGAGCAGCCGCAGACAGGAGACCCAGGGACCGGACTGGTGAGTGACAGGTGGCGCCGGGATCCCGGGAGCGTGACAGTTTTCCTGGGATGAATCCCAGAAATCCACTGCTCGATCCATCTGTGGGCAATCTCTGGGATTTTCCAACACTCGCTGCCACTGGATTGTCAGCCGGCCGTGACACCTCTGTGATAGGCCGTGACATATCTGTGACAGTGGTTTAAGTATTCCTAACCATAGTTTTTTTTCATTCATGGAAATTGAGGCAAGGACGGAGACCCCCATCTATCTTTTCAACAAAGAAAAAAACAGCAGCTATAGGTGAGGAGCAAGCACGGATATGACCCTAAATTTTCTTTTACACATTATTTCATGGTGGTTTCTCCAGGACCCTATAATTTATACAGGTGAGCTTTCAGAAATGTGGCATTAGGGATAAGATTGATAGCGCAGTCATAAGGGTGATGGAGTGATAATATCTCTGCATCTTTTTCTGAGAAAACATCTCCAAAGTTTTTTAGGTACCCTGGCACACCCTCCAGACTAGTGGAGAAATTTGATACAGAATAAAGACATCTCAGAAGACAATTGGGGCTTAATGATTACACCAATCAAAGGCAGGATTCTGAATATGCAGCCATAGAATTCCCAATACCAACCACGCACATAAGTTATCCAATACATAGCAGGAGTATACTAGCTGTAGTACCCGGCATTGCCCAGTGTAGTAACTAAGGGCGGCTTTGAACGTTGCAACATCGTACGTGCGATGTCGGTGGGGTCAAATCGAAAGTGACACACATCCGGCGTCACTTTCGACATCGTTGTGTGTAAAATCTAGATGATACGATTAATGAGCGCAAAAGCGTCGTTTTCGTATCATCGTTGCAGGCTCCGACTTTTCCATAATTATGCTGCCGCGACAGGTACGATGCTGTTCCTCGTTCCTGCGGCAGCACACATCACTGTGTGTTACGCCGCAGGAGCGAGGAACTTCACCTTACCTGCCGCCAGCGGCTCTACGGAAGGAAGGAGGTGGGCTGGATGTTTACATCCTGCTCATCTCCGCCCCTCCGCCGCTATTGGCCGCCTTCCGTGTGACGTCGCTATGACGCCGCACGACCCGCCGCCTTAGGAAGGAGGTGGGTCGCCGGCCAGAGCGACGATCGCAGGGCAGGTGAGTGCAAGTGAAGCTGGCGTAGCGATAATTTTCGCTACGCCAGCTATCACAAGATATCGTACCTGCGATGGGGGCGGGGACTATCGTGTGCGACATCGCAGCATCGGCTTGCGATGTCGCAACGTGCAAAGCCCGCCTAAGTGTCTCTCTCCCACTCCCCCTGGCTCCCTCTCTCCTTCTCTGTTTGTCTCTCTGTCTATCTGTGTGTCTCCCTTTCTTGGTGTGTTTCCCTCTCTGTCTGTGTCTGTCTTTCTCTTTGTCTCTGTTCATCTCTCTGTTTCTCTCTCTGTCTGTCTCTCTATCTGTCTCTCTCTGGCTGTCTATCTCTCTTTATCTGTCTCTGTCTGTCTGTCTGCCTCTCTCTCTCTGTCTGTCTCCCTGTTTCTCTCTGTCTCTCTCTGTCTGCCTCTCTGTCTCTCTATCTATCTATCTCTGACTCTCTGTTTCTATTTCTCTCTCTGTCTCTCTCTCTATCTGTCTCTCTGTCTGTCTCTTTCCCTGTCAGCCTCTTCCTTTCTCTCTGTCTTTCTTTCTCCCTGTCTGCCTCTCTCTATCTCTTTAGATAAAAATGAAGAAAAGGAGTGCATGTGTAGGGTCACAATGTAAACGGTGAGAACAAATAGTTGAAATTTGCTCACCTGATAAGGTTGTGCAGCCCTCGCACAACCCCGGTAAAAGACGTGAGTGTTTTTATACTTGCGCTGTCAGGGACTGAATCCAGGAGATCCTTCCAGGAGATAAGCCACTGGTGCTGCCGTGCCAGGCAGGATCGAGGTCTCCTGCAGCTGGGGAGTTTCTCCAGGAGAGCCTTCAAAGGGAAATACCTCCCGTGCGGCCGGTCCGAAGCAGTCACTGGGTATCAGTGTACCTGGTTGCGAGTTTAGCGTCCAAGCAGCTCTTGCCGTGCGTCCCCAAAGGGGAAAAAATTGCCAGAAAAGATGAAACTTGGTCTGATGGAGTGCTATGGAGGCCACGGGGATGTATAAGTTCAATGGTTTTTATTGATTCACATAAACCACAACGCGTTTCGATATAGTCCAATATCTTTGTCAGGTGATCGAAGATATTGGACTATATCGAAACGCGTTGTGGTTTATGTGAATCAATAAAAAACATTGAACTTATACATCCCCGTGGCCTCCATAGCGCTCCATCAGACCGTGTTTCATCTTTTCTCTATCTCTTTGTCTCTCTGTTTCTCTCTTTCTCTGTCTCTCTCTCTCTCTCTCTGTCTCTCTCGCTATCTCTCTCTTTTTCTCTGTGTCTCTCTGTAAGGCCACTACTCCTTTTAGGAAATCTGTTTATACTTATAAGGTAATTCACATCAATTATACTCCCTTGCTAGTTATTTTTGTGAAGTATGTGCATGTTACCATTGTTGTCTATGCATCATAGGCCAGTAGAGTCCACTAACTCTGCAGTGATCTCCATCATTTCCCTTTTACACAGCAACTACAAGTCAATACATTAAGTTTCTTATACATAAGGTATAAGGTCTTCCTTTATTTATGCAACAGCAATTTTTACCCTTTGAGTACCACTTCGTTTTGCATGTGACTCTGACTCGCCCACCCCAGGGCTATGGGACACTCAGTGCCGGGCCGGACTAGTCCGAGGGTCGTCAGTGGTGGCGGGGCCCGGCTCCGTGGCCCTGGTGGGTGTCAATTAAATATGGCTGCAGTGTTGGGGGTGAATAAAGTTTGTGTTCGTGACGCCACCTGTGGTATGCGGCTATTTAAGCCACCGCTGCTGGATGAGGCCTCCGGGGTGATAGACTGGCAGCAATGATAGTACTGCTCCCCACAGGTGGAGCGGTACCCCGGGGCACAGTTGGTGCTTGTGAGTGTCTATGCAGATGAAATAACAGAGGCAACTCCAAGGGTGCAGTTCAAGTTGTTTACTCACAGTTCCTAGTAGGTGCACACTGGTGCCTCTGGACTGCTGAGACCCACTGTCAGGGACCTCCGCCGATCCTGGGTAATTTCTGGAGTAAAAGCCGGTACCCTTCTCTCAAGTGTCTCTGTCTGCAGCTGTCTCCTTAAACCTTGCCTTTTGTAGGATGAACCTGGCTCGGCCTCCACAACAGCCTCCAGGCTGGGGGGTCACCTGTCGGATGATTATCCGCTTTCTAGAGGTTCTGCAGTGGGCTGTGGCCCGGGGAGTTTACAACTTTCCCTGGGCCTCGGTTTTTACTGTTTGGAGATGATTTTGCACTCCTCCGGTTTCTAGGGACCGTCCCCTTTTGCAGCTTGATCCCTCCACCGATGTTCCTGTGGAACAGGCCACCACAGCTCAACAGCTATCCGTGGCCCTGGAATCCCTTCTTCTCTCTGCTTGGTGTCACCTGGACCCTCTGAGTCCCAGGATCTTCACCAGGAAGCGTCTCTTTCTTTCCTTAGCTCCTGACTGACTAGAGCCTTTCTTTTCTTCCTCTCCTTCTCGTCTGCCTCACGCAGACCTCCTCCTCCTTTCCTCTTTCTTTCTCTCTTTCACCCCTCACTTCAACTAACTAAACTTGACCTTCCTTTCTCTGCCTGCTCTCTAGTAGCTCCTCCCACCTCCCCAGTTACTAGGGTCTACCCTATAGGAGCAGGGATGGGTCTTATGGCCCCTCCCAGCATGCAGCATGGGAGGGTTGCTGCCACTGTCCCTGGTCCCAGTGTGTACCTAACAATGAGTGTAGTGTAGATTTGCCAGGGGACCGGCGTTCACTCCTTTCCTCACCCAGAATGGGACATCACACCGCTGGATGGGGTGTAATGTCCTGTGGCGACGGAAGCCTCAGGGGCGCCACAACTCCCTACTTTATTCTTTTAGTTTTTTCCTTTTCTTAATTGAAGTAGTTATCCGATTTGGTAATACCCATCTTCCTGTTTCCCTCATCAGGCGCACGTCGATTTCACGTGTTAATTCACTCACAGCTGCCTATATTCTTACCAGCTTCTAATATTATCCCCTCTATTACAATTGGTAATGCTTCCTCATTCAATGAAAATTATATGCATTTTTTTTTCTGTGCATCTGTGACGCCCTGGCAAAACCAGGTAGTCACACATAGGCCCCCGCATAACACCTTCCCTCACCTAGGTGACATACAGCCGACCTGAAACCCTAGTAACCCCCCCTTAGGGCAAGACAGGCACACCAGTGGGTGGGACCAGGCGGTAAGGAAATGCCCACCTAGGGGTCTAGACAGCTTGGGGCGGGAAAACAGTTAGTTAAGCAAACAGTATTAGCTCTGAGTTCAAAATGAGAGGAGTGTAGGCTGGAGCTAGGTGTATCTCCAGCAGAGGAGGTTCAAGTTGAACGGTGCCAGGGTCGTAGCCCTGGTACCTTGGTTAGATGTCAGACGGTTGTCTCCGTCAGCAGGAGACGGGAAGACGGCTCAGCAGATCCGAGGAGTACCGGAGAAGGGTTGGAGCCCACCGGTACCGACACCGGAGACCCCGACCGGAAACCGTGCACAGAGGGAGTACTCAGACCCTGAAGCCAGGACCGAAACCAGCGGCCTAGTTAATTCACCGATTAAGGCCAGGATTATAGGTCCTGTCCCAACCAAAGTCCCGATAGAAGACAACCACCCACAGATAGGGATAGGGCAACCGCCAGGGCCCATAGATCCCATGGGTCAGCGTCTGCGGGCACGGCTCCTTAGGCACACAGCAAGCTGGGAGCGGACTCCTGAGTTCCAAACCAGGCAGCCCACAATACACAATGCAGAGGAAAGGACAGTGACCACCAGCCGGGGTGGGGGACCAGAGTACAACCGGCTGCGCTGCGTCGGCCGGCCACTAGCACCTTGGTTTACCAAAAGACTCGTGTGATTCATTCAATAGTGAGTAACCAACTATCCCCCGGTCCATCTGGGTGTGCAAGCCCCTGCCATCGCTATACCCTGCCCAGAGACACTGGGCCCCAGGGCAACCATCCCTACCCACGGAGGGGTTAACATCCGGCTGTCATTATATCTCCCCCTGGGTGTCCCACAACAGCAGCGGTGGTGTCCCACTTCACCACACACCGTGGGTGGCGTCACAGACATTCTACAATCAACCCCGTACACATACGACCCCCTTTTATTCGGATCCGGGGAACCCCTCGAGCCCTACCGTAGGACCCGGATCCGAGCAGCGCCGGCTGCTAGCACGGGGGCGGCACACATCCATGTGTGTTACTCACTAGTATTTTCTTACCTTTTGTATGTACATATCAAGTCTAAAGATAGCTACTTGAGTATTAATATTTTCATTCTTATTTTCATTGTTTATAACTGAAATTCTGTGATGAAACATTATTCCAGTACTCTGCCTCTAACATTTTATTTGTAATTGTCAGGGCCAGGCGGTCGGGCAGACCCAGGAGGTGGATCCACTGGGCCGAACTCTAAGATGGTGGTAAGGAGTCCGGTAGCTGAAGCACTATGGGCAGCAGAACAGTCCGTGCAAGTGAGTGTAACGGAGAAGTCCTTGGGACCACGGAGTCACAGATGGTAGTCCGGGTGACGTAGCTCAGGTTCGGAAGCCGAGATGATGTCAGGCGGGGTCCGGAACCTTTGGAGCGAGATGACGGGTCACCGCAGGGATCCGAGATGGTACGGACTGTCAGATGGCAGACGGACAGCGTGCGGGGTTCAGGATTCAGCAGGACCGGATGCCGAGGCAGGATCAGCTCTAGAAGAGAGATACGTGAGTATGGCAAGGAGACACAAGGAGACCTGACTCCTAGCTTGGAAAACACGAAGATCAGGCCCCGCCCCCTTGGACAATAAACCCTTATATACCCTGTACCTGTTTAGCTTCATTTCCTGTTAATGGACGCTGGCCCTTTAAGAAAGGGTCAGTGACCGCGCGCGCGCCCTAATGCGCATGCGCGCCGCCCGGGTGCCAGAAGCCAGGGAAGGAAGCTGAGAGGAGGACGCAGGGGAGCCGGCCAGGGCCTGGGAAGCCGTCGGACGCCGGGATCGGAGGCCAGGGAACCTGGGAAGGACGGGCACCGGAGGCTGGAGAGCGGGGAGCGTGGCAGGTGAGCCGGGGAGCGGGGCTGAGGACCCGGGGAGCGGGGCAGAGGACCCGGGGAGGGGAGCCGAGGACCCGGGGAGCGTGACAGTACCCCCCCCCCCACTTCCCCCTCCCCGCAACCGGGACATGAAGGCACGGATCAGAGGAGTGCCCACGTTCTCCCTGGGCTCCCAGGACCTATCCTCAGGACCATACCCCTCCCAGTCCACCAGGAAGAACTGTCGGCCTCGAACAGTCTTCATGGCCACGATATCCCTTACCGCATAGATGTCGTCCTCAGCAATAGGAGGAGGAGCCGGACTGGCAGCAGCGGAGAAGGGACCAAGGAAAACCGGCTTGAGCAGAGAGACGTGGAAGGAGTTGGGAATCCGCATCGTGGCCGGAAGCCTCAGTTTGTAGGAGACCTCATTGATCTTGCTGAGGACCTTAAACGGCCCGATGTAGCGAGGACCCAGCTTGTAGGAAGGTATCTTCAATCGGATGTATTGGGAAGCAAGCCAGACCAGGTCACCAGGAGAGAAACACGGAGGGTCCAGGCGCCTCTTGTCGGCGTGTTTCTTCATCCGCTGGGAAGCGCGCCCAAGGGACGCCTTGACAGAGTCCCAAATGGTAGCGAAGTCACGGACTACAGTATCAGCAGCAGGGACATCCGAAGAAGGGGATATAGGCAACGGGATGGAGGGCTGAAGTCCGTAAACGACATGGAAGGGAGATTTGGAGGACGACTCACTGATGTGGTGGTTATGGGAGAATTCAGCCCAAGGCAGAAGCGTGGACCAGTCGTCGTGATGGGCGTTGACATAGTGACGTAAGAAGGAGGTCAAGATTTGATTGACCCTCTCCACTTGGCCATTAGACTGAGGATGGTAAGCAGAAGAAAAGTCCAGAGTCACTCCCAGATGTTTGCAGAGCGCCCTCCAGAAGCGGGAGGTGAACTGAGTTCCCCTGTCGGACACAATGTAGGATGGAAAGCCATGCAAGCGGAAGATGTGATGTATATAGGCTTCCGCGAGTTCCTGAGCAGAGGGCAGTCCGGCCATAGGGACGAAGTGAGCCATTTTGGAGAACCGATCCACCACGACCCATATGACTGTGTGCCCAGAGGATAATGGCAAGTCCGTAATAAAGTCCATCGCTATGTGTTGCCATGGAACTGAGGGTATAGGCAGAGGCAGAAGACGGCCATATGGCAGGTGCTTGGGCGTCTTGTTCCTGGCACAAGAGGAGCAGGCAGAGACAAAAGCAGCGACGTCCGTGCGAAGGGATGGCCACCAGTAATGGCGTACAATCGCACCCCATGTTCTCTTCTGACCTGCATGACCGGCGGTTTTTGAGGCATGACCCCAGTGTAAGACTTTTTGCCTGTCGGTCTCAGAGACATAGGTCTTCCCGGGCGGTATCTGGGCCAGGGTGACAGGAGCCACCGGAATAATCTTGCTAGGAGAGATGATAGGTTGGGTACTCTCCTCCTCCCGCTCCATGGGCATGAGAGACCTAGACAGGGCATCAGCGCGTACATTCTTGTCCGCGGGTCGGAAATGGAGCTGGAAATCAAACCTGGCAAAGAATAAGGACCACCTGGCTTGTCGTGGGTTCAGTCGCTGAGCGGACCGAAGGTATTCCAGGTTCTTGTGGTCCGTGTAGATAATCACGGGGTACACTGCTCCTTCCAGGAGGTAGCGCCACTCCTCCAGAGCCAGTTTGACCGCCAATAGTTCTTGGTCACCGATGGTGTAATTACGTTCAGGCGCTGAGAAGCTCTTGGAGAAGAAACCGCAAGTCACCATCTTCCCGGAGGAGGACTTCTGCATGAGCACTGCTCCGGCTCCAGAGGAGGAGGCATCCACCTCCAAGGTGAACTGGCGGTTTAACTCCGGTCGGTGAAGTACAGGAGAGGAGGCAAATGCTCGCTTCAGAGAGCAAAACGCGGCGTCGGCCGCAGGTGACCAGTCCTTTGGATTAGCCTCCTTCTTGGTCAAGGCGGAGAGAGGAGCAGTCAGGGCAGAGAAGTGAGGGATAAACTGGCGGTAGTAGTTGGCGAATCCCAGGAACCGTTGGATTGCCTTCAGTCCAGAAGGGGGAGGCCAGTTGAGAATGGAGGAGACCTTCTTTGGATCCATCTGCAGCCCTGTACCCGAGATGATGTATCCCAGGAAAGGGAGAGAAGACTGCTCAAAGACACACTTCTCATATTTGGCGTAGAGACGATTCTCTCTCAGTCTTTGTAGAACCAGCTGTACGTTCTCTCTGTGGGTCTGGAGGTCCGGAGAGAAGACAAGGATGTCATCCAGATAAACTACTACACAGATGTAGAGGAGGTCCCGGAAAATGTCGTTCACCAATTCTTGGAATACGGCAGGAGCGTTACACAGACCGAAGGGCATTACGCAGTATTCATAGTGCCCATCGCGAGTATTAAACGCGGTCTTCCATTCGTCCCCAGAGCGGATACGAACTAGGTTGTAGGCACCCCGAAGATCCAGTTTGGTGAACACACGGGCTCCTCTGAGCCGGTCGAACAATTCGGGGATGAGCGGCAGAGGGTACTTGTTTTTTATGGTGATCTGATTCAAACCCCGGTAGTCAATGCATGGGCGTAGGTCACCCTCTTTCTTCTTAACGAAGAAGAAGCCTGCTCCCGCAGGAGAGGAGGATCTCCGGATGAATCCCCTTGCCAGGCTTTCTGTGATGTAGGTAGACATGGCCCTGGTTTCGGCTGGAGACAACGGATATATCCGTCCTCGAGGTGGTGTTGTTCCTGGGAGCAGGTCGATGGCGCAATCGTAGGGACGGTGTGGCGGAAGTACCTCAGACTCCTTCTTGTCAAAAACGTCTGCGAAGGACCAATAGGCCGAGGGCAGTTCCGGTAGGTTCTCTGGAACCGGAGGTCGTCGGATGGGTTGTATGGACTTCAGACACCTCTCATGACAGGCAGAGCCCCATCGGGTGATTTCGCCAGTACCCCAGCTGACTGATGGTTCGTGTGTCCGCAACCAGGGGAGGCCCAGCAGGATTTGATGGGACATGTATGGAAGGACGTAGAGAGCAATGTTCTCGGTGTGCAGGGCACCGATACGCAGTTCGACCGGCCTGGTGACCCAGGAGATGGTATCAGCGAGGGGTCTCCCATCCACAGAGGCAATCACTAGGGGCTTATCGAGTAGAGTAACAGGCAACTGGTACTTGTCCACCGTGGCCTGCTGGATGAAATTGCCTGCTGCTCCAGAGTCGAGGTATGCCTCAGCCGTGAAGCGCGTCTCTCCCGCTGACACTTGCACGGTCCACATAACCGGGTCTGAGAGAGTCCCAGCACCTAGGGTGGCCTCTCCTACCAACCCTAGGCTTTGGAGTTTCCCGGCCTTTCCGGACAGGAGCGTAGGAGATGTGTGCCCTCTCCGCAGTAAAAGCAGAGACCTTTGGCGAGCCGCTCTGCTCGACGTTGTTCAGACCGCCGTACTCGGTCGATCTGCATGGGCTCGTGGACGGGAATCCCAGCTGTTGACGACTGAGGTACGGAGGGCTTCTGTGGAGGAGAGGAATGCCGTACCGGACGTCTCTCACGAGATAGCTCTTTGGAGCGCTCCTGAAAGCGAATGTCCACTCGAGTTGCTAGGGCAATCAGGGCATCTAGGGTGGAGGGCATGTCACGACCCGCCAACTCGTCTTTGATGCGACTCGAGAGTCCTTCCCAGAAGGCGGCTGTTAGGGCCTCGTTATTCCACCCGAGTTCTGAAGCCAAAGTGCGGAAACGGATGGCATATTGGCCTACCGTCAGTGTTCCTTGACGTAAGCGGAGAAGGGATGAAGCAGACGCAGAGGCGCGTCCCGGCTCGTCGAAGGTGCTGCGAAAGGCCTGCAGGAACTCTTGAAGGTCCTTGGTCATAGGGTCCTCCTTCTCCCACAAGGGATTCATCCACGCCAGTGCCTCGCCCTCTAGGTGAGACATGATGAAGGCGACCTTGGCTTGGTCGGAGGCAAACAAATGTGGCAGCTGCGTGAAATGAAGGGAGCATTGGTTTATGAAGCCCCTGCAGGTCTTGGGATCTCCGGCATAACGAGGTGGTGAAGCCAAACGGAGTCGGGAAGCATCCGAAGAGGCTGCCACGGGTGCGGGAGCCGTGGAATGACTAGTGGAGGCCCGGAATGTTGAAGGCGTAACTGCCGCTTGTAACGTGTACAGGCGGGTGTCCACGGAAGTCATAAAGTTCAGCATGCGGGTCTGGACTTCACGCTGGCGTTGGAGTTCCTCTTGCAAGGCCGCTAGTGCTGCAGCGGGATCCATGGCCTGATCTTACTGTCAGGGCCAGGCGGTCGGGCAGACCCAGGAGGTGGATCCACTGGGCCGAACTCTAAGATGGTGGTAAGGAGTCCGGTAGCTGAAGCACTATGGGCAGCAGAACAGTCCGTGCAAGTGAGTGTAACGGAGAAGTCCTTGGGACCACGGAGTCACAGATGGTAGTCCGGGTGACGTAGCTCAGATTCGGAAGCCGAGATGATGTCAGGCGGGGTCCGGAACCTTTGGAGCGAGATGACGGGTCACCGCAGGGATCCGAGATGGTACGGACTGTCAGATGGCAGACGGACAGCGTGCGGGGTTCAGGATTCAGCAGGACCGGATGCCGAGGCAGGATCAGCTCTAGAAGAGAGATACGTGAGTATGGCAAGGAGACACAAGGAGACCTGACTCCTAGCTTGGAAAACACGAAGATCAGGCCCCGCCCCCTTAGACAATAAACCCTTATATACCCTGTACCTGTTTAGCTTCATTTCCTGTTAATGGACGCTGGCCCTTTAAGAAAGGGTCAGTGACCGCGCGCGCGCCCTAATGCGCATGCGCGCCGCCCGGGTGCCAGAAGCCAGGGAAGGAAGCTGAGAGGAGGACGCAGGGGAGCCGGCCAGGGCCTGGGAAGCCGTCGGACGCCGGGATCGGAGGCCAGGGAACCTGGGAAGGACGGGCACCGGAGGCTGGAGAGCGGGGAGCGTGGCAGGTGAGCCGGGGAGCGGGGCTGAGGACCCGGGGAGCGGGGCAGAGGACCCGGGGAGGGGAGCCGAGGACCCGGGGAGCGTGACAGTAATATTATGTGGACATACAGACATGTTAATTTTGAGAAAAGCTACTTAGCTGAAACGTCGATGATTGAACAACATGTCCTGAATTTTTTCTTATTTGATCATGTAGCGCCCCTGAAGCCATCAGAAGTTACAAGGTACTGCACCCTGTCAAAGATGCAGGGCCTACCCCCTAGGACCCAGAAGACTGGTAACACCCAGAATACATATATAATCCCTATTTTTCCCTTTCCCAGAGACTGGTGACAGACTAGAGTTGGACCCAATGAATGGCCACCTAGGGATGGAGCCGATCCAGTCCACTAGACGACAACTAGGGGAGGAGGGGTCAGACAGTAAGTAAGTGGAAGTGAAAGGAGACAGACGTAACCGTACTGACGGGAGTGTGTAACAGTGACCTGACTGGCGCAGGCGTGTGGTTGCCGAATGAGTACGGTGGAGTACTCTCGGAACCATAGCACCTACGGGGTACAGAACCCTATGTCAGGCAAACGCTCCAGGCAGACCTGATAAAATATGCACAGTGAGGGGACCATCCAGGACCTCACTCACCGTAAAGTCCGGGAGCACCAGCAATGACGGGAGTACCAGGGACCGGAATGGAACACTGACCCTACAAGGTTCAAACTGCGTGCCGTATGGACTAAAGACTGAAAGACTACAAGGAGGGGATCCCCAGAAGCTCCAAGCCACGGGGACCCACCAACCAGAGACAGGTTCAATCACTCCAAATAAAATTTAGAAGCATCTTTGGAAAAGCAATACCTCTTCTCGTCTTCACTTTTGAGTGCTGAAGTCTTGCCTTTACTCTGTCCCATTCAATGACTTTGGTCCAAGTGCTATCCATATTTTTCACAAACAGCATTTAGACCAAAATTAGGGTGGTGTACATGAGCCATTTCTCTCTCACAAGCACACAGATAATCAATTCAGTGTTTCATGCAAATATGTGTAAAATATTCTCTTTAACCAACTAAATGAACTGACAATTACTGCTGGACCACTTTTCTGTAACTACTTCACATATTCTTCAATTTTCTGTAATAACTAGTGCAGGAAAACAATCAAATTTAAGATACCTTTTTTTTTAAATTGTATCATATAACAATGTATTTCCTGTTGTGAACAGGAAGGTTTGTCAGCTGAGTCAACATCGGAGAGGAGTGGGCTGGATCCATGAATGAGGCAGTGCCAATGTTTTCTTCACCGCCCTGCAGTCCAGGCAGAGAGAGCGGGCTGCGTGGGTGACACAGGTAGGATACAAAAAGCCACCACCAGAGCGGTGGAATTTTTCATTACTATGTCTATAGAGAGGAGCCACTGGTAGATTTCTCCATGCTGGGCTCATTACATCCTTGTCAGATTAGAAAGATCACTTATGTCTGTAGATATTATTCTACAGGAGTGTGATGCTTCTCAATACATGATTGCTGTTGTTTACTATGAAGTAACTGACACTGATAAAACTCATTCTACTAGTATGATGATGTTTGATGGAAATACAAACACATATGAGCTGTCAGACTGGGTTTTAGTGTAGTATGGGTGATTTAAGTCATAGTGTCATCCCTCCACTAAGCCAACCCAAGGTGGAAAGCTACATTTAGGCTCAGGTTACCTGTGAACAACTTATTTTACTCATTTCTGTTATAGGAACAGAATTACAAAAGTGGTGCAGGTAGAGATGAATAGATCAATGTGCGAAGGATTGAGTTTGAATCAAATTCATGGAAATTTGCAGTTTCATGCGAGTATGGGCATTTTGAGATTCGATTTGCGGTTCACAAATGAATAAATACTTGCCCAGCAATATTTCACACACTGCTGAAGCTTTAGATATCAGGCTTATGTTATTTTGCATTACCCCATGGGCTTCTCTTTAATGCCCTGCAGCAATGACATCTTACAGACTGTTATATCTTGTACAGTTGAAGGAAGTTGCAGACACCTGTCGTGGGGGCTCCGCACTCCTTCGCCAGAAAGAGACAGTGCTTGTAAACTGTTTGGGGCCGGGTGTGAGATTCTTACTCTCTACTTCAGGGTAGCGTCTATCACCTCGCAGCTGGTCACTATCGTAGATGTAGCAGAGAGACACAGGACATTTGAAAACTCTTGGCAAAACAACAGTAAACGGTTTATTAGATCTTCCACCATCACAATAGACATGGCAACACTTAAACGGTTTTGTTGCCGCTTTCTTCCGGGGAACTCAGTCTCAGCCTAGCCCGCTATAGGGGACCTAGTTCTCCAGCTGCCAAGCATATGCCTCCTCCTTGACCTTTCTTACTCTTTGGCTCACCTTGGTCCTCTCTGCTGCCCTGGACAGCTTCTAGTCACTTGATTCCCTTTGGCCCGTCACTGGTACTTTTCCCCATTGTCCATCTAATCCCTCAACTCTTCCAAGCCCATCCCGAGGTGAGCTGTAGGCTCAGGATCTTAGAGAATACCTCCGGGTTCCCCAACAGACCCAAGTTACAAGGCCACATCTTAACTCCTGGAACCCCACTGCAGAACTAGCTCTCAACCCTCTCTCTGTAACTGGGAAGTGACTTTCTGCTAAACACTAGTTCCCCCTCTCAGTGAGCTGAACCTGACAATAAAGGGGTGGTTCACCCCTTTTCAGTACTGGCCACATAGATATTATGTTGAGAAACAAGGTTTCTCTCAAATACCTTGTGTAGCCAATAGTGCCTGTGAGCAGTGCAATTGCAGTCCACTCACCCCCTTCATGTGACCCCCAGGCTAGGTGACCTCTAATATCCAGTGAATTCATGTCAACTGAGGCAGGTTGCAGTCTTCCTGAGTGACTGGGATGTAATTTATTTATTTATTTACACACTTAGCTGTCATATGGAGTGGGTGGGGTGATGCAGTGCATATTATATTAGGTGTAATAAGCGGCTCCGGAAGTAGAGGAACAGCACCGCCAGGTAAGACTTCACCGACGGCTTTCCTGTCTGATGCTTCCCTCCCTGCTGCCTCGCTTCCCCGCCTGGTGCTTCTTTCCCCGCTGCCCGGTGCTTCGCTCCCCTGCCGCCTCCCCGTCGGATCCTAAGTTAGGACCGAGCGGGAAGCGCAGCACCAGGGAGCGAAGGACACGGGCTGGGAGCGTGCAGATTGTTTAAAAAGGCCGGATGCTTTTTACCGCCCGGCTTTTAAACAATCATGCATCCATTTCAGCCTTTTACTCAGCCCCAGACTGCTTTGTATGGTCCAGCAGACAATTACTCGCATTTACCATTGATTTGCATTGGACTCACTACTCGTAACGAGTAATTACAAGGATACTTGCGGAGTAGCCTGAATACCGAAGGAAAAATAAAGAAAAAAAGGGGAAAGCAGGCATGTTATACTTACAAAGTTTCTTGCGTGGCTGTACACTCCTTCAGGGCCACTCATACTACTTCTGGGGCCGCTCATTAACTTCATGCATATGCACTGCTTTACCCGCCCACGGGCACTCCCTACATCTCTGATTGGTTGTAGTCAGGGGTGCCCCCACCCAAGATTATAGCATTCAGAAGATGCAACAATCCCAGAACTTTAGCCAGCTCATCCCAGTTGCCCTGGTGTGGAGGCAGTTAGGCTAATAAGGGTTGGGCTAATAAGCTCACAGCTGCCACTAAGCCCTAGATTAGTAATGGGAGGCATCTATGAGAACCACCCCCATTACTAATCTGTAAGTGAAAACAAATAAACACAAACACATGAAAAAAATCCTTTATTTTAAATAAAATACAAAAAAACCCATCTTTCACACCTTTATTAACCCCCCAAACACCCAGGCCCAATGTAATCCACATGAGGTCCCATGCCGATTCCGGTTCTGCTACATTACTGAAGGCACAGCGCATGAGTATAGAGCATGACTGCCCGCTGTGAGCTTCAGGTAAAGACTGAGCAGCAGCGATGAGCAGTGATATCACTCAGGTTGAGATTCCCATTGTCCTTCACCTGTGATTGCAGTTGACCTCAGATGACCTCAGTGAACTGCGTGACCTCACCTCAGGTGAGGCACTGAGTTCACAGACCTACATCTCCTGCAGAAAACCGCATTTTTTGCCAAGAGATGCAGATTTGGTGCTAAAATTTCTACACCATATTCCTGCACCCAATCTACACCTCATGGCAAACAAATACATCAAAACACCATGCAGTTTGATGCTATGATGATGCGATTTTTTTTTTAATTAGTAGGTGTAGATTGAGTGCAGGAATATGGTATAAACATTTTAGCACCAAATCTGCTTCTTTAAACAAAAAATACACAAAAACAATTTTGATGCCATTTTGGTGTGGTTTTCTGCCAGGAGGTGTAAACTTGGTGCAGACATTTCAGCACAAAATTTTCTAATCAATCCATTAATCTCTACTGTCAGTGTTGACACTGTACTATCTGATAATATTATTTTACACAATAGTTAACATTTGGGGTCCCATTTTCTAAAAGTGAAAAACTACTTTAAAGATTGTTACAGCATCATATACATCTCTGTACATGTTATCCCATCTCTTTACTAATTTGAAGAAAGAACAATATATCTGCTTGTGCTACATTCCTTCAGGATACATCTGTACAAGAAAGGAATGTCTGTACAGAAATGAAATATTACTTTGAATAGGAAGCATCTGCACAAGGAAAGAAAGTTCTGCTTACATTGTAAAAGTAAAAGCATAAAGAAAACAAGTGCTAAAGTGTACAATGTGAGTGACTAAACATCTACAGTATTTAGAACTTTTTCAGCAATAATAACTGAACTAATATGCACACGTCATACATTTTGTGCTACAGAATAAAAGCAAAAGGTCTCATGTATCATAGTTTTCTTATCACTTCTTACCTAGTTACCACTGAGCTTCTGTACTTTTTTATTTCAAAATGTTTATTCAATATAAAAGCTGCAACCCTAACCTCTACTTATACGGTGTTCCTCGATGTTTTACATTGTCTTATATTATTTATTGCTCCAAAAGATGTGCTAGGGCTTATTTTCAGGGGAGATGTTATATTTTATATTGGTGTCAGTGATTGGGTAGCCTGTTAATGGAAAATGAATATTCACCCCTTTCCCCGCCCATAGCATGTACGTAGCTGTAAGCCCTCGAAGTTTATAGTCACAGGCCGGCTCGGTAATGAAATGAATATTTACCCCTCTTTCCATCCATAATCCTGCCTACCCCTCTGTGATTAGAGCTTGTGTTAAGGAAATAATGAATATTGACCCCCTTCAACGCCCACCCAGCAGTGCCAGGTGTCAGTGATTCACTCAGACTGTCATCGTAGGATCGCAGCCCAATGCTTGCACTGGCTCTTCTGACTCGAGTGTGTCAGCTTGTATTTCTATTCATTATTTTATTAACGCAAGTTCCAATCACCGACTTCCGCAGAGGGGTGGGTGGGATTATGGGCGGGAAGAGGGGTGAATATTCATTCCATTAAGTAGTCAGCATGTGACTATCAACTTCCGCGGTTCACAGCAACTTACACTAATAAATATTACATATTCTGAAAGGGCTGCCCATGCCCTATTTCAGAATATTATTACCTAAAAAAACCCCATATAATTTCAAACCAAAATAAAGTGCAAATTAAAAATAATATTGTTTAGAATGCATATTCAGGTCACAGGGATGGTTCTGGGCAAATTCCCTATTCTCCCCCTTCCTGACCACGGGGGTTGGCACCCTATTTTAATGTACGTAGTGGCGCCCCCGCTCGACGTGGACTGACCCTTCAAGCCCTATCCTGACAATCTTATATGTGCTGCTGATCTCTGTATAGGCCTTTGCATAGTATCTCAGTGAAATTCTCACACACCCATTCAGACACTTCCAAGAGCCCTATATTGGATAGATATTCCAGGTTCTACCCTTATCTATATAAAATCCAATATTGTATGAGACACATAATCATTTTCTTCAGCCAAAAGGCACAGTCCATGTAGCCTATGCACCAAACGTCTAGATGTCAATCATGAATGGTGTAGCCAAATGACTACTGCTTCGCTACTGCGCGTAGCTCACTGCCCGACGCGTTTCTCCTCCCAGACCATAAATCGAACGGAGGTTCATCAGGGGCTGTCCATAGCAAGATCGCATAGATGGCAGAATTGTTATTGTGCCATGAATAATCAATTGATCCTCCAATGAGGTGCAGTATTTAGTTAGAAATTTCACTGCCCAATTGTACACATTTTGTTTGTGCCTCAAAATATAAACCGATCCTCCAATGAGGTGCTGTAATTAGTCAGATGTCTCACTGGGTATACAGGCAGGACACATGCAGATGGTGTGGACTGTAATGGCGCCTATTTCAGAATACTATTAGCATGATGATCCCCAACTAGGGCTTATTTTTGACGTAGAGCTTATATTTTAAGCATACTCCAAAAAGGCTGAAAAGTCCTGCCAGAGCTTATTTTCAGGGAAACACAGTATTGAAGAGCATGCCATTCAAATTTGCTGACGTCTCTGAATTTTCTCAGAAGATTGAGTTGAATGTTACTTATTATGCTATGTGGTCTATTCAGATCTTTGAGTATAATAGATGTAAAATAAAAAAAATAAACAAACAAGAAATAAGCCACAGACACCTCACGTCTCAAGCTGCCCTGATGTTTACTTCTCGCTGCCAACCGTCCAGGGTTTGACCAGTAACTGTGTGTTTTATGGTTGAAGTGTAAGAACGTCACAACCTTGATACACAGTAACCACCAGAGGCCAGAGATCTAGCGCATGACAGTGGAAGGAAGAGAAGTGGACGGCTGGCAGTAAGCAGCAAGGTGTTGTATAGGTGAGCAGTGAGGTTCTACATTTTTGTTGTTGTTTTTTATTAACCATTTGATGGCCCTAAATGGTTCACAAATATAGCTGTTATTTCGGTGAAGAAAATCACAAACATTGTTTTATAGCAATTTTTAAAATCATGAAAAATTTGAAAAACATCTTGTGGGCACCAATTAAATTCTAAAGTTGCCTTGAGATTTGAGTATACAAGTGCATCTCAATAAATTAGAATATCATCAAAAAGTTAATTTATTTCAGTAATTCAATACAAAAAGGGAAAAGCAAATATATAGTATTATTACAAACAGAGTGATCTATTTCTAGTGTTTATTTCTGTTAATGATTATGGTTACAGCCAATGAAAACCCAAAAGTCATTATCTCAGAAAAGTAGAATATTATATGAGCAACTGAAAAAATGATTTTAAACTCAGAAATGTTGGCCTACTGGAAAGTATGTACAGTAAATGCACTCAATACTGGGTCAGAGCATCTTTTGCATGAATTACTGCATCAATGCGGCGGGGCATGGCGGCGATCAGCCTGTGGCACTGCTGAGGTTGCTTTGATAGCAGTCTTCAGCTCGACAGCATTGTTGACTCTGATGTCTCTTAGCTTCCTCTTGACAATACCCCATAGATACTCTACGGTGTGTAGGTCAGGCGAGTTTGCTGGCCAATCAAGCACAGTGATATTGTGGTTGTTAAATCAGGTATTGGACGGTACTTTTGGCAGTGTGGACAGGTGTGAAGTCCTGCTGGAAAATGAAATTTCCATCTCCAAAAAGCTTGTTGGCAGAGGAAAGTATGAAGTGCTCTAAAAATTCCTGGTAGAGAGCTGCGATGACTTTGGTCTTGATAAGACACAGTGGACCTACACCTTCAGATGACATGGCTCCCTGTTGTGAACGTCGTCTGTGTGGGTGCGGTTCTGAAGCTCCCTCTGGTGGCCAGGTATGGTAGTGGAGCTAAATCTGAGCCATTGACTCAGACAGGTGTCAGTGTTAATTGGAAATTGGGGAAGTCCTATTGCAGACAAGTCTGGCCTATATAGGAGAGCAGTAAGTCAATGATGGGAGGAAGGGGTCAGGGAAAAATGGAATCCAGCACCAAAAATTATTTTATGTAAAAATCAAAAATGTATTGAGACATATAAGTTAAAAATAGGAAAACCGCAAAAGGGGGGAAAGGGGTATCATAATATCCTTTTAAAAAAGCCAAACACACACAACAGCTTAAAGAAGCACTCCCAGCAGTCAATGGGAACTCCAACTTTTGTGTAAAATGGTCATAGTCAGTGGCATAACTAGAGTTTGATGGGCACCAGTGCAAAGTTTGGACCTGGGCTCCTCCAACCATACACCAACAATCGCGGTACGTGATAATAATGCAGACATTCGGGGGTATGGGATAATTAAGTAATTATGCTGACGCTCAGGGCACATGATAGTGTCATTGACACTTGGTTTTTTCCTCAGCACTCATGTTTTCCATGATCTGAAATCTCTGTTTCTATCAGCACGCAGCTTTCATATGTTCTGATATCCATCTTGTCCTCAGCACACAGCTTTCCCATGCTCTGCTATACATCTTTCCCTCAGCACCCAGCTTTCCCATGATATCAGAGCACCTGCACCTCTGCATCACACACAGTTCATTCCTCTGAGATGCCACCCCAGTTACACTTTCAGGGCCGTATTTGCCACTAGGCACCCGTGGTCCGGTGCCTAGGGCGGCACGTTGCGGGGGGCGGCACTTTCTGGCAGCAAAAAAAAAAAAAAAAAATATATATAAATTTATTTATTTTTTTTTTACATCCCCGCCCCCCGCCCCTCCCTCCGTTGCACTTTGCTGTGTTCTCGGGGGGGGGGGGGTGAGAGGGAGGAAAGGCGCACTTCTGTCTCTTTAAATAGGCTGGGAGGAGAGAGAGGCTGAGGCTGGGGGGAGAGAGAGGCTGAGGCTGGGGGGAGAGAGAGGCTGAGGCTGGGGGGGAGGCTGGGGGGAGAGAGAGGCTGAGGCTGGGGGGAAGGCTGGGGGGAGAGAGAGGCTGAGGCTGGGGGGAGGCTGGGGGGAGAGAGAGGCTGCGGGGGAGGCTGGGGGGAGAGAGAGGCTGAGGCTGGGGGGGAGGCTGGGGGGAGAGAGAGGCTGATGCTGGGGGGGAGGCTGGGGGGAGAGAGAGGCTGAGGATGGGGGGGGAGGCTGGGGGGAGAGAGAGGCTGAGGCTGGGGGGGAGGCTGGGGGAGAGAGAGGCTGAGGCTGGGGGGGAGGCTGGGGGGAGAGAGAGGCTGAGGCTGGGGGGGGGCTGGGGGGAGAGAGAGGCTGAGGCTGGGGGGAGGCTGGGGGGAGAGAGAGGCTGAGGCTGGGGGGAGAGAGAGGCAGAGGCTGGGGGGAGAGAGAGGCTGAGGCTGGGGGGGAGGCTGGGGGGAGAGAGAGGCTGAGGCTGGGGGGGAGGCTGGGGGGAGAGAGAGGCTGAGGCTGGGGGGGAGGCTGGGGGAGAGAGAGGCTGAGGCTGGGGGGGGAGGCTGGGGGGAGAGAGAGGCTGAGGCTGGGGGGGAGGCTGGGGGGAGAGAGAGGCTGGGGGGAGGCTGGGGAGAGAGAGAGGCTGGGGGGAGGCTGGGGGGAGAGAGAGGCTGAGGCTGGGGGGGAGGCTGGGGGGAGAGAGAGGCTGAGGCTGGGGGGAGAGAGAGCCTGAGGCTGGGGGGGAGGCTGGGGGGAGAGAGAGGCTGAGGCTGGGGGAAGGCTGGGGGGAGAGAGAGGCTGAGGCTGGGGGGGAGGCTGGGGGCAGAGAGAGGCTGAGGCTGGGGGGGAGGCTGGGGGAGAGAGAGGCTGAGGCTGGGGGGAAGGCTGGGAAGAGAGAGAGGCTGAGGCTGTGGGGGAGGCTGGGAGGAGAGAGAGGCTGAGGCTGGAGGGAGGCTGGGGGGGAGAGAGGCTGAGGCTGGGGGGGAGGCTGGGGGGAGAGAGAGGCTGATGCTGGGGGAGAGAGAGGCTGATGCTGGGGGAGAGAGAGGCTGATGCTGGAGGGAGAGAGGCTGATGCTGGGGGAGGCTGGGGGAGAGAGAGGCTGATGCTGGGGGAGGCTGGGGGAGAGAGAGGCTGATGCTGGGGGCGGCTGGGGGAGAGAGAGGCTGATGCTGGGGGAGAGAGAGCCTGATGCTGGGGGAGGCTGGGGTGAGAGAGGCTGATGCTGGGGGAGAGGCTGCTGCTGAAGGCGGGGGAGAGAGGCTGCTGCTGGGGGAATGGGAGAGAGGGGCCAATGCTAGAGACAGAGGACAAGGGTTGAGGAATAGTGCAATGACAAAATCGATGGGGGGAGTGTAAGGACTCAGAATAAGAGGGGGGCAGCATTGGAGCTCATTATGGAGAAGGGGCAGCATGTGTGGGCTCAGTATGGAGTGGAGCAATGTAGGGGAGTCAATATCAAGAGTGGGGTAGTGTGTGTGTGGGGGGGTCTCAGCATAAGCGCTAGTGTGGTGGTCTTAGTATGATGAATGGGGCAGCATGGAGGTGTCATTATGGAAAAGAGTAAGGCAGCATTAGGAGCTCATGGAGAGGGGCAGCATGCATGGGACACTGTGAGGAGGGGGCAGCATGCATGGGACATTGTGAGGAGGGGGCAGCATGCATGGGACATTGTGAGGAGGGGCAGCATGCATGTGACACTGTGAGGAGGGGGCAGCATGCATGGGACATTGTGAGGAGGGGGCAGCATGCATGGGACATTGTGAGGAGGGGCAGCATGCATGTGACATTGTGAGGAGGGGCAGCATGCATGTGACACTGTGAGGAGGGGCAGCATGCATGTGACACTGTGAGGAGGGGCAGCATGCATGTGACACTGTGAGGAGGGGCAGCATGCATGGGACACTGAGGAGGGGCAGCATGCATGGGACACTGTGAGGAGGGGCAGCATGCATGGGACACTGTGAGGAGGGGGCAGCATGCATGGGACACTGTGAGGAGGGGGCAGCATGCATGGGACACTGTGAGGAGGGGGCAGCATGCATGGGACCCTGTGAGGAGGGGGCAGCATGCATGGGACCCTGTGAGGAGGGGGCAGCATGCATGGGACCCTGTGAGGAGGGGGCAGCATGCATGGGACACTGTGAGGAGGGGGCAGTATGCATGGGACCCTGTGAGGAGGGGGCAGTATGCATGGGACCCTGTGAGGAGGGGGCAGTATGCATGGGACCCTGTGAGGAGGGGGCAGTATGCATGGGACCATGTGAGGAGGGGGCAGTATGCATGGGACCCTGTAAGGAGGGGGCAGTATGCATGGGACCCTGTGAGGAGGGGGCAGTATGCATGGGACCCTGTGAGGAGGGGGCAGCATGCATGGGACACTGTGAGGAGGGAGCAGCATGCATGGGACACTGTGAGGAGGGAGCAGCATGCATTGGACACTGTGAGGAGGGGGCAGCATGCATGGGACACTGTGAGGAGGGATCAGCATGCATGGGACACTGTGAGGATGGAGCAGCATGCATGGGACACTGTGAGGATGGAGCAGCATGCATGGGACACTGTGAGGAGGGGGCAGCATGCATGGGACACTGTGAGGAGGGGACAGCATGCATGGGACACTGTGAGGAGGGGGCAGCATGCATGGGACACTGTGAGGAGGGGGCAGCATGCATGGGACCCTGTGAGGAGGGGGTAGAATGCATGGGACCCTGTGAGGAGGGAGCAGCATGCATGGGACCCTGTGAGGAGGGAGCAGCATGCATGGGACATTGTGAGGAGGGATCAGCATGCATGGGACACTGTGAGGATGGAGCAGCATGCATGGGACACTGTGAGGATGGAGCAGCATGCATGGGACACTGTGAGGATGGAGCAGCATGCATGGGACATTGTGAGGAGGGGGCAGCATGCATGGCACACTGTGAGGAGGGGGCAGCATGCATGGGACCCTGTGAGGAGGGGGCAGCATGCATGGGACACTGTGAGGAGGGGGCAGCATGCATGGGACCCTGTGAGGAGGGGGCAGCATGCATGGGACACTGTGAGGAGGGAACAGCATGCATGGGACATTGTGAGGAGGGAGCAGCATGCATGGGACACTGTGAGGAGGGGGCAGCATGCATGGGACCCTGTGAGGAGGGGGCAGCATGCATGGGACACTGTGAGGAGGGGGCAGCATGCATGGGACACTGTGAGGACGGAGCAGCATGCATGGGACACTGTGAGGAGGGGCAGCATGCATGGGACACTGTGAGGAGGGAGCAGCATGCATGGGACATTGTGAGGAGGGGGCAGCATGCATGGGACACTGTGAAGATGGGGCAGCATGATGTGAGGACAGTACAGATCATATTTCATAATTGAGGAAGGTGTGGTGGGTATAATTTATAAGGGAGGGCAGTGTGTAGTTTATTAGGGGCAGTGTGACAGTCACAGTATATAAGTGGGGACGGTGTGGTGGGAATATTTTATACTCATGCTATGTTTTGCTGTGCCTGTGGTGATCCCCATTGGGGGAAGGTTAGTGCCCTTCATTTCTCATTTGTACTTTTTAAAGTGTTTTACAGAGTAGATCTGCCTTAAACAGATGTCGAGTGCGAAAACTTAGTTTTACGTTGTCACTAAGGGGCGCGACCACTTAAAGTGCCTAGGGCAGCACGAAGGCAAAATACAGCCCTTCTTGTAATGTGTATATATATATGTACTTGTAATGTACATATGTGATATGACATCACATATGTACTGCATGGATCAACCTGGTTGTGCAGAAATTTCTAGGACTCTATTATGTCCTGGATGTGCTGCTGCAGAAGGCATGGTCACTGTGTGCTCACTTTTTAAAATTGAAATGCTGGGCAACAGCCTGTGTGTTGCATGGACCATACCTCCCAATTGTGCAGAGACATAATGGGGAGGAGGCAATTGATGCTTCTGTACTGCTGTCTGCCTGAAAGGTTTTTATATGTCAAGAATCCAAGCTGGGTTTCAAAGTTGTCTTGTGGATAGTGCCAGGCTTCTGGGAGCAACAGGCCTGCATCTGCCACTCAGGCATGTATCGCGCCCAGGGATATGGGGTACTCGGTCCCGGGCAGTGTATATATTGGGAATGTCACTTCGGTGGCCGTTGACTGGTACCGTGCCCTGGGCCCTTTTTGTAAAGGAGATATATTTACAGGGGATTAGAATACTGTTCACACGAGACGCCACTTACGTTGTTGATGTAGATGGAGCCACCGCTGCACAATGTCCACTACTGGGGCTGGTGTTAATGGCAGGCTGAATGTTAGACCCTCCGCAAACAGGGCCGGGCCCCAGAGGGTAGGTGTAATGACGGGTGTCGGAAGAAGGTAGTCCCCACGAGGGGTTCAGTGCAACTGGTTCTTTACTCTCTTTCTGGTGGTAACTGGTCACCCAAGGCGACTGGTTTCACCTTCAGGTCCCCTTTGTCCCAGTGAATGTGTAATAATCTGGTATCTTCTTCCCCTGCACCTGTCTCTGGTTGGTGGGTCCCTGTGGCGTAGAGCAACTGGGGGTCACCGTCCGGTGGCGTTTCTTTCCACTTCTGTCCGTATGATGGTAGTGCGAAACCTGTGGGGTTGGAGTCTCTGGTCCTGTCCCCGGCTCTCTCTTTGCTACTTAGTCTTAGATTTTTAGGGTCAGCAAGGTCCTTGATGGTCCCCCCGCTGTGCAGATGTTAACAGGCCTGCCTGGAGCTTTATGCCTGTCCTAGTGTCCTGTACGCCGTTGGAGCGTAGTTCCAGGAGTACTCAACCGGCAACTACCCTCCTGGGCACCAGGTTACCGTTAACTTCATGTCAGTCCGTCTCCTCATGTCCACCTTCATTCCTCGACACTCTTCTCTGTACTGACTGTCTACAGTCTGCCCCTCCCACCTGGTCAACTAGTGAACTTGAGGCTCCACCTCTAGACGGAACACCACTACTATGACTACTCTCATAAAAATCTTTTATTCAAATTCATAAATATTAAAACAGAACAGTTGTAGTGTCCTTATTTCTTCAAAACAGTTAATATCACAGAGACATACATAAAGTGCAAGTGTCAACCAAGGTTAGACCCACGCCAGAGCATGGCGTAAATGGTTGATATAGAGGAGGAAAGAGTATGGTAATTACTAGGTCACTGTCAGGCTGATACTGGTTCAATGTATACTGTATCTACCTTTTTGCTAGTGGATGAGTGTCCTAACTGCCATTGACCTTCTCTCTACTTGAGGTATATGTGAACCTCACTGTCCTTGCTGACCTCTAGCGGGGGTAACCACCACCAAAAAAGTGATAAGGTGCATAAAACAGAACCATAGACAAACAAGTACAAGAATGCGTTAGATGTCCAGGGTTCTTATGTTAGGTATAGTATCCCTAATATAGATATGCTGGATTAGTTCGGTAGGAGCCCGGAGTTCCACTTAGCTTATGGACCCCCCAGCTCTGGACCTGGGGAGAGCTGGGGGGTCCATAAGCTAAGTGGAACTCCGGGCTCCTACCTAACTAATCCAGCATATCTATATTAGGGATACTATACCTAACATAAGAACCCTGGACATCTAACGCATTCTTGTACTTGTTTGTCTATGGTTCTGTTTCATGCACCTTATCACTTTTTTGGTGGTGGTTACCCCCGCTAGAGGTCAGCAAGGACAGTGAGGTTCACATATACCTCAAGTAGAGAGAGGGTCAATGGCAGTTAGGACACTCATCCACTAGCAAAAAGGTAGATACAGTATACATTGAACCAGTATCAGCCTGACAGTGACCTAGTAATTACCATACTCTGTCCTCCTCTATATCAACCATTTACGCCGTGCTCTGGCGTGGGTCTAACCTTGGTTGACACTTGCACTTCATGTATGTCTCTGTGATATTAACTGTTTTGAAGAAATAAGGACACTACAACTGTTGTGTTTTAATATTTATGAATTTGAATAAAAGATTTTTATGAGAGTAGTCATAGTAGTGGTGTTCTGATATAATTACTACCTCAATACTAACCTTTGTGGTTCTAGTGTCCACCTCTAGACGGCCATCCATTGGTCTGACCCTAGCCTTGCACCATTGTATGGGGAATTGTTGGGGAAAACTGGGATTACCTGGAGTGTTTGTGTGTTACCGGCACTGGTCTTCCAGGGCCCTAGGGGGTAGGCCCTGCATCCTGGTGGGATACAGAACCTTGCAGCTCCCTGATGGCTTCAGGGGCGTTACACATGTCTTCATTTTTAAAATTAAAATGTCATACCACAGCCTGTGTGTAGCATGGACCATACATCCCTGCTCTTTTAAGGCCCTATGGGGAGATGGAAAATGATGCTACCGTACTGATGTCTGCCTCAAAGGATTTTGAATATCGAGACTACAACATGGGTCTCCAAGTTTTGTCTTGTGGATAGTGCCAGTCTTCTTGGAGCAAAAGGCCTACACTGGTAACTCAAGCATGTCTTTATTTTTAAAACTGAAAGGTTGGTCCTCAGCCTGTGTGTTGCATGGACTGTATGTACCTCACTGATCTTTTAAGGCCCTATGGGAAGGGTTGCAATTGATGCTACTTGTACTGCTGCCTGCTGGAAATGATTTTGAATGTCGAGAGTCGAGACTCCAAGATTGGTGTCCAAGTTTTGTCTTGTGGGTTGTGCCAGGCTTTTGGAGCAAGGGGCCTACATCTGTCACTCAAGAATGTCTTCATCTTTAAAATTGAAATGATGGGCCTCAGCCTGTGTGTTGCATGGACCGTACCTCTCATCTCTTTTAAGGCCCTATGGGGAGGGGGTAAAATTGATGCTACTGTACTGCTGTTTGCCTGAAAGGATTTTGAATGTTGAGACTACAAGATAGGTCTCAAAGTTATCTCTTGTCTGTACTGGCAGGTGTATGGGAGCACCAGCCCTACAACTGTCTCTCATCCACCTCTATATTTCTTTTGCCAATAGTCTAGGAAGCTAATGGTTATACCAAAACAGCTGCACTGTAAAATGTGTTTTTGCTGTTTTGGAAGCTTTTCGACCCCCACCCCAAAAGATGTTTTCTCTACCTTACGTTTAGCCTTCCATTGAATTCAGTGGGGTTCAGAAAGGTTAGATAAATGTTTGGTTCACCGAACGTAGGATATGTTCAGGTGGGCTCGACGAACCAAACCTTGAGAGGTTCGATCATCTCTAGAAATGATGCAGTATCTGGTAAGTGCTTTATCAAATGGCCTCTGCTCCTTTTCCTCATTCTCCACAAACCGCACAGTACAGTCCTCAGAGGTGGCGCCTCAATTACCCTTGTTTCTCCCCCGCGTCACAATTTTCCAACTGCCCAACTAACTACGGGGAACCACAGATGAGCGAGTCTGCAAAGCTTTTCACATATGCTATTCCATGAGTATCAGAGGTCTACTCCACATATTCCCAGACTCAAAAGAAGGAAAGCATCTGCACTGATGCGCAAAATCTTTGTGAGTTGGATATGGGGTCGAACAAAGTAGTGTCCGAGCAGACTCCAGACTCTCGTCACCAAATGTTAAGCCGGGGGAGGTGATGACGGTGAGACTCAGCTACATGAGGCGCACACGTACTGTACTGTGGTGTCAGGGCAGGAAGAGGAGGGTAACTGTCAGGGTGATGAGTGGGATGACAGAGAGTATGACAATGATGTTGCAGATCCCACTTTGTGTGAACCAAGAGGCTCAGCAGAGGAGGAGGAAGACGAGGAGGTTACAGTGGTCATGGATTTGCAGTTCGCAGGAAGGTTGCGTAGTCTTGGCCTTTTTTGAGACCGCAAATGATGACCCAACTTTCGTTATCTGCAAAGTTTGTAAACAACGACTCGCTAAAATGCAGCCTAGTGGACATCCCCTACCAATGGCCACCCTATCAAAACTGTATGCTGCTTCTTCCTCCTCCGTCACCGTCGAAAATGTTCTCACACAGGTCTGTGGCTGCAGAATCTCCACTTGTTTACCAGCTACTATAGGGGTGAATGAGAGACTGTTAGCTGTTACGGAAGATAACAGAGAGTGGTAGAGCAGGGTATTTCCAAGCTGCGCCAATGACTACCAGATCATGAAGATTTGAAGATTAATGTAGCTTTATTTGTGCACTGGTCAATGCATTTCGGGAGACTCTGCTTCCTTTCTCAGGACAGTCAGGCAAAGAACATTAAATCTGCAGTAGAGCAGATGCTTACAACATTATATACCATAGTGATGACGTCATGATCCACCCCTTTTTAGAAAAAATTGGCGGGAATCTATACATTTAAGGCAACCAAATGACGTAGTATATTGTATTAACAAAATTTTAAGTAAAAAATCTCATCATCGCTTTTCCTATCCCAAGGATTAAAAAATAATGAATAAAAAAATTGCTAATAAAAAATGTGTGTGAAAGTGTTTGATAATGTAAAACAACCAAAAAATAAATATAAGCGTCAGTCTATGAGTAACCCATGTTTTGTTTTGAACACCGTATATAGTGTCACGTGTTAACAAGCCAAGGTTGTCAGATTCCCTGTGAAGAGCGTGCAGCCGCTTGTGCCACTATTCATGGTTATCAGACTATGTCAGAAAAAGAAGGAGAAGAAGAGAGAACGGGGGACTGATTCACCCTGAAAGGGAAAAAGGAGAAGGCCACATATAGGGAATATGACATTCAGGGTCCATGTAGTGTTCTTGATAAAAAAAAAAAAAAGGGGGGGGGGGTTCACCCAAAAGATCCACCAAGGAAAAGAAAACAAGCAGCAGGAAAACGGAAAAATGAAATATATTATTAACCCCTTTAAAAAAAAGGGGGAATTATGTGTAAATACCCCTATCAACTATGTGTGCGAACCACTAACATAAGTGTATGAAAATTGGAAAGGCAAGGTGTTTGTGAAGCTGTATCAGCAGGGTGTGCTATTGTTACCATGTGTATAAATTTGAATAAAAATCATATCCAAGTTTATATGTTGTTTAAACAGTGTAGAAAGTCAGAGAAAACACTGCCGGCAGCCAGCGAGGGCGCTCAAGACAGTGAAATCCTAGGTACATTGCCCCCTGGGAAATATGCAATTCAAAAAGGTCCGTGGAGCCTCTGTTAGGAGTCTCAAACACAGAAACCAGCCAGGTTTCACTGTTTTGAGCGCCCTCGTTGGCTGCCGGCAGTGTTTTCTCTGGCTGGTCTCCCCGAGATCAGTGATTGTTTTGTCTTGTTGGTCTACTAGGCATTGCTCCCACCTGGCCAGAATCCTACTCCACACTGATAAGGGGCAATACCCCGAAACAGCTGTCTGTGGATGGATACCTGGCCTTGGTATTTCCCTTGTCATATCTTTAAACTTGTCAAAAAGTTGGATATTGACTAAAAGGGCCACTTAATATGGTGGTTATGGTGGTCTCCTGAAATGAGTCACCCCTTGGCTGGGCCCTTCCCAGAGGGATATCAGGCTGGTTTCTGTGTTGAGACTCCTAACAGAGGCTCCACGGACCTTTTTGATTTGCATATTTCCCAGGGGGCAATGTACCTAGGATTTCACTGTCTTGAGCGCCCTCGCTGGCTGCTGGCAGTGTTTTCTCTGGCTGGTCTCCCCGAGTTCAGTGATTGTTTTAACTTTTCAAATATGTGATTGTATATAGAAGATAAATTGATGACCTGTTTGTAATTTGGGATAATTCAGAGGGAAATGTTAATGATTTCTGGGACAGATAAGAAACAACAATTGGGGCCTCACCTTTTCCCCTAATGTTAAAAAGGACATGATTGACTTTATAGATCTCACGATTACGCATGAAAAAGGAGTAATTCACACCAAAACCTTTTTTAAAAAGGTAGATAGTAATGGGTATATCCATTTTTCAAGCAACCACTATAATAAATGGTTGAAAAATGTCCCTAAAAATCAGTTTCAGAGAATTCGTAGAAATTGTACATAAGATGGAGATTTCACTTCACAAGCAAACATCCTGAAGGAAAGATTTCTAGATAAAAATTATCCCCTCTCATTAATTAAAAAAGCGTATAATGCTAACAGAAATATAACACAAACGGATCTGATACAGCATAACAAGGATCAGGTCAAGGAAACAAAGCATAATTTTTCCTCCAATCTTCTGATTACCTATAGTAATGATGGGGAATTAATTAAAGACATCATTCGCAAGCATTGGGGAATTCTTCTCAATGACCCCTTTTTGAATGGTGCTATACCGGAGGTACCAGGAGTCACCTACCGTAGGGCTTTGACTCTGAAAAACCAATTGGCCCCCAGTCGTTTGAGAGATAAAAGAAACCACTGAGTCCGCAAATAATACCATTGGAGCTTTCAAATGCTTTACAAGAAATTGTTTGTGCTGTAAGTCCATTCAGCACAAAAGATTAAATTTCAGTTCAGCAACAGGGGGAGATATTTTCCCAATAAAGCACACCTGACTTGTCAGTCTGATTTCGTGATTTATTGATTGAGTGTAAATGCAACAAACAGCATATTGGTAGAACAACCCAGGCCCTACACGATAAGGTTAATTCCCATAGGCACAACATCAAAATAGGTTTTATGTTGCATGGTCTGTCGAGACATGTGACTGTATGTCATAATGACTGAAAAAAATGATAGCGCATATGAGAAGCACCCGTGGGACAAAGTTAGTTATAACGTATTGAAAACTGCTCACCTGGTTAGGTTGTGCGCCCTCGCACAACCTCGGTGATGATCGTGTAAATCCTCTGGAGGATGATGGGTTGTCTCGGCTGGCGTTATCCGATGTTAGGCTGGGTGGACCTGGGGAGATGACCGCTCCTGGTTCCTGGTTCACCGACTCATGAGATCCTGGAACTAATTGCGGCCCTTTGTCTTCCCTCAAAGGTGTTTGGGATGATTAAATCTATTGCTTTCAGCAGCTCTAAACCGGAATCCCTTAAGGGAGTGAAGGTATATGGAGAATAGATAAAGCCGGTCCTTTGAGCGCTAATAATAGATCTATTATCTCAAGTTTTCTTTGTGAATAATTATGCTTTATTTGTGACAATTAGATTAAAATAAAGCTCTTGTTATCACTACGCGTTTCAGCAAGATATACAGCTTTCCTCAGGTACCTGAGGAAAGCAGTATATCTTGCTGAAACGCGTAGTGATAACAAGAGCTTTATTTTAATCTAATTGTCACAAATAAAGCATAATTATTCACAAAGAACACTTGAGATAATAGATCTATTATTAGCGCTCAAAGGAACGGCTTTATCTATTCTCCATGTATGTCATAATGGGAATTCAAAACTTAGAATCACCCCTATTGAACGAATACCCCCCCTTTCTCATAATTGTACTGAATTACTTAAGAGAAAAGAAACATATTGGAGCTACAAACTCAATACGCTAAAACCTTTTGGTCTGAACGAGGTGACGGATTTGTTTTATTAGGTCAGTAATATACTCCAAACGAGGTCACTATTTTGTATGTATATATATTACCTCGTTATTATCATGGTTTTTATCTTTTTTAAGTATTTTTACATATATGTGTTTTTCATCATATGTTTTATTGCCATTAGGATTACCAATATTCAATAATTATTATTATATGTATATTATCTTTATGTATATATATATATATATATATATACATATATTTTTTTTTATATGCACTTTTTTATTGGTCAGAATAACGCGAATTTTAATCTTAAATGTTTACATCATCACTGTTTTTATCTTCATGTATGTATTTTTATTTTTCATTTCTATTTATTATTTTTATTCATTTTTTCGTGCTATCACAGATTTAATACACAATATTTCTCATGGTACAGACCCATTTCACCTTAAAATAGCTCCTAGGCATGCGCACACGATACTTTCCCACGCTTTTGAACTTTCTTCACCCTTTCACTCTGGCACAGTGATGTTTTCAAACACTAGCTTCATACCTTTCAATCGAGCATGCGCAGTGAATCTTTTTGCCACGCTCTTGAACTTGCTTCACCCCTTTACTCGGGCACATTGACAATTTCAAACACCAGCTCTATATCGCCCAACCGAGCATGCGTGGTGAATGGTTTTCCCACGCTCCTGACCGGGTTTAACCTCAGCGCTCAACCCGCTGTCTATTCTATTACATTTACACTGACACGGCTTTTTAGCTGTGGCAGGTTACGGTAATGATACAACACGTTTTTTTCTATTTTTTCTGCCCCCCTGTTCCTTGACTTTCTACACTGTTTAAACAACATATAAACTTGGATATGATTTTTATTCACATTTATACACATGGTAACAATAGCACACCCTGCTGATACAGCTTCACAAACACCTTGCCTTTCCAATTTACACTTATGTTAGAGACAGCCCGGACTGCTGCCCCAAAGGGGCTCAAGGAAGGGCAACATGACTAAGAGGGATGCTAGGCCAGAGGGTGTAGCAAAGGGTTAAGGTGAGCTATTTTGGGCGGGAAACCAGGAGGTGGGGCTACAGGAGTTATAGGGACATTTGATTGGTTAGGGGTAGGTCAGTGTGGGTTAGTATATATAGGGCAGACTGTTGGGGGTTGGTCATTCGGCACCTGGAAGACGTCTGGAATCGTCCCCTGTCCAGGTGAAGTCGGCGCAGTGGATGGCGGTCGTGTGCTGGAGGAGGTCCGGGCTTCTACGGGACCTCGACTCCGGATGGCGCTCTGGACCGGAGGCCTAGCGGGACCCATTTGACGGCGGCGGCTGGATCCAGGTGCAGAGGCATCGGTCGGTGGAGCGACGCTGCGAGGATCCCGGCGGCGAGGTGGTGAGTGACGTCACCGGCCTCAATACCTTTCCCGTGGCGCGGGGTCACCAGGGTGACGCGGCCACGTGACCCGGGGCGCGGTCACGTGGTCCGGCGTCGCTGTCCCGTGCCCCCGGCGTCCTGAAGTCACGGTCACATGGCTCGGCGGTGCGGTCATGTGACCGGGCGCTGAACCCGGAAGTGCGGCTGGCGCGAGAGATTGGCTGGACGACCGGGCTCCCGTCGCCGGATCCAAAGCCCAGCAGGACCCCTCCGGCGGCAGCAGCAGCAGTGCTCTGGGCGGCAGCGGCACCGGCACCGAGGATGTCTGAGGGAGGCGGCGACGCAGTGAGTGCAGCGACTAGGGGGTGAGTGACTTCACCGCCCTTCGCTGTTGCGGCGCGGGGTCGGCATGGTGACGAGGGCGGCGCGGCCACGTGACCCGCGGCGCGGTCATGTGGTCTGGCGTCGCAATCACTTGGCCCCGGCGTCCGGATGAAGTGGTCACGTGGCCCGGCGGTGCGGTCATGTGACCGGATGGCGGACCCGGAACTGCGGCCTGCGTGTCCACGCAGGGCCGGTGCGCGATCCCGGGCAGCAGCGAGGACATCGGGGGAGGCGACGCCGGGGAGAGTACAGCGACGAGGCGGGAGTGACGTCATCGCCTTCTCTGGTGCGGCGCAGGGTCGACAGGGTGATGTGGCCGGCGCGGCCACGTGACCGGCGGCGCGGTCATGTGGTCCGGCGTCGCAATCACCTGGCCCCGGCGTCCGGATGAGGTGGTCGCGTGGCCCGGCGGTGCGGTCATGTGATCGGACGGCGAACCCGGAAGTGCGGCCTGCGTGTCCACGCAGGGCCAGTGCGCGATCCCGGGCAGCAGCAGCAAGGATGCCAGGGAGAGGACAGCGACGAGGCGGTGAGTGACGTCATCGCCTTCTCTGTTGCGGCGCGGGGTCTGCATGGTGATGTGGCTGGCGCGGCCACGTGACCCGCGGCGCGGTTATGTGGTCCGGCGTCGCAATCACTTGGCCCCGGCGTCCGGAGGAGGTGGACCTGTGGGGCTGTCATGTGACCGGACGGCGACCCCGTAGATGCGGCCTGCGCGTCCACGCAGGGCCGGTGCGTGCTCCCGGGCAGCGGCTGCGGCCTGCGCAGCAGTGCAGGGCCGGTGTAGGATCCTGGACAGCGGCGATCGTTGCAGATGACGGAGAGACGCATGACGGAGGAGCGGCCGGAGCTGCTTAAATACTGCTCTGGGTCGGCAACATCTTGAAGTTGGCTTCCAGCCTGGGCAGCCGGTCGACCTTGCCGGTGAAGCTGGTGAGGTCCCGGGGCCTGGGGCTGCTCGGCGCGGAGGATCATTGACGGCTGTTCCGGGGACACCTTGGAGTCAGCCTGGTAAGATTATGGTTCACTTGCACCTCGTACTCTGTTTATTGATAAGGTGGGGGGGGTTGGTGATGCAGCATACTTGGGGTTTGTGTTTGATAGTAGTGGGGGAGTTTGGTTTAAAGGTCTTGGTTCTGGGAGGTTGTAGTTGATTACAAGTTGTCAGCCCTGCAGCGAGCTCAGGTGCTGATTGGCATTCTGCCTTTTGGCAAGTAGCGCTGGGGTGCTGGGGTTAACTGTAGTGTTATGGTTGTCGGGTAGTCAGTCGCGCTTTGGTACGGGCATTGTGGCCTGGCTTGATATGGGGAACGGTTGAGAGCCTTGCAGGATTGTTTGGTGGTCCGATGCTTGCGGGTCGTCCAGGACAAGGGCCTGGAGCTCAGGGTGGTTTCCTGGATGTTGAATGGGAGTAGTTGTTGGGATTATGGAGGTTATTGCATTTTCTGGGGTCGGGGGTGTATACGCCGACGGTTTAATGTCATGTGGGTTAGCCGCGGTCGTTGGGATTGTTGCATTAGTCTAATTTTATGGCAGTGGTGGACCCGGCAGTTACTTCGGTGCTTTGGTAAGGTCCAGGTGCGATGATTTCAGATGAAGTTCATATATAAAAAAAAAAAAAAAAAAAAAAGGGATATGTATGTGTATACATGTATATACTCCCCGCGGCATCAATAGAGGCATGGATGGGTAGTATTTCTCTGTTTGGGGCTACCACGGGTGGCGCACAAGTGTTTTTGTTTATTGAAGCAGTGGGGGCCCGTTGTTGCAGGCTGCAGAGGAGTGAGCCTGGCCGGTCGGGGTTTACGAGGAGTCCCCTTCTAGTGACGGTTGGGTTGCCTCGCAGTAGAGACTAGCTGGGTTGTGAGGGGTCATAGCGTGTCTTATCTTAATACCGTTCATTGGTACATTTCCGGGGTCAGGGGCCTGCCCAGTTCTTGACAGGAGGAACAGTGGCATGGCAGTATGCGCTGGTTGAGTTATCCTCTCGATAAGGTAATAGTTCCACTGTTTTCAGTTTTGGTGTGGTTTGAGCTTTCCCTGGTACAGTTTTGCGGATGGATACAGCATGGGGTGGATTCCGGCTTGCTCCGAGTCGGGTAATTTTCAGTAGTCTTAGAGGTTGTTTGGCTGTTCCGGGTTTCATAACAGAGTGCGGCCTGGCCGAACCCCCTATGGTTTTATGTCTGGCTGGCTTTGGAACCAGCGGGGGGCTTCATCCGGGCCGCCCAAGCTATGGTGCAATATTGCATGGGTTTTGCTACACCAGGTGGGGTGTGACCGTTTTGGCAACCGTGGGCGGGCATTAGAGTAAAGCCCGCTTGCATGGAAGGTTTCAGTCCCGATCGTCGGTATACGTTGCGGCGCAGCCCATTGTTTCGTGTTTCCAGCAGCATGATAGTTTCGGGCATGGTGTGCAGTCCTTGGGGATTAGCGGGTGCTGCTGGCAGGCTTCTTTCTGGGCAGGGATTTCTTGCCGACGGGCATATGCACTGGCAGTGTTTCACATTGATCTTTGTTGGTATATGAGTGAGCAAAGTGGAAGGCATATTGCGGGTTCTGGAATTTGTAAGGTTTAGCTAAGAGGGTGGTAAGGTTATCATTTCACAAGGACCGGGGTTCCAACGGTCATGGCGGGATATTGTTTGGGTTTTCCAGGTCGGTTTAAGATATTACAGCATATTGTTGTGGCTGGGATCATGGCTCCTCTCAATAGCAGGCGTGTTTGGCTTGTTTCCTTGTTGTGTAACAACTGACGTTAGTGAGAGGTGACGGGATTTGCACATCGGCAGAGGATAATTTGGGTCGGGCCTGTTATCCAATGCTGCATGGGTTATTCGTACCACTGGATGCTGCGGGTGCCTGAGCTTTTAAGGCCTGGGACCGACGGCCGTGATGTTAATGTGGGCTTTTCGTGCCATGGGGACACATTCTACTTGAGACACAACATGGGTTTTGTCTTGGGGGGGACTGTCTGGGAAGCCAGTATGTCATGGTGGGGCTGGTTGCCAACGTCAGCTTATCAGACCTTGTGCATATTGGGTTTTGTATGCCAGGTTCAGGCACTGAGGGGTTTTGCAATTAGCATCGTTTTGAGGATTAGATGGCAGTCGTGTGCAACAGGCCATTTGCCAGGCACAGGTTTTCTTTACACAGGTGGGGACTGATGGTCGTAAAGTGACAGGTATGACGGACGGCTGCCAGCGAGGGATCTTGGTGCTGAATGAGTTGGGGGTGAGAAGCTTGATTCAGCTCCTTAGTTCGGAATTGTCGGGGGGTTCTGGATTTCTTTGCGGTAAGAGACAGCGTTGGCGAATTACGGCTGTCGTTATAATTTTCAATGGGCTGGGGGGACACGTACAGGGTTCAATTAGCGGAAGCAAGGATCCTTTGGACCGCATGAAAAGTCTTATCGCTTTCTGGCGATTTTATGAGTGTTCCACAGGTGGGCTTTACAGCGGTAATTTTAGGGTACAGGTTAATGACCTATTCAGTTTGTGGAGAGAGGTCGGTTGTTCGTTTGGTGTTCGGGTCTGTTTTCAGGCATCATATTAACCGAGGGTATTCCATGCAGCAGTTTGCACCACAGGCCTGATTGGTTCATGTTTGGGCAGTACTCGAGCGGTGCGGCGCCCTGGTCTGTTAGAAGTTTTGGACCTTCTTTTGGGGTACAGATGTTTGATCAACGGTAATGTATAGGGGTTCAGTTTGGTTGGATGGGCTTCAGTGTTGGCCCTGGGGCATTTAGGATGTTTTAACGGTTTGCGCTTGGGATGGCCATGTAGTCGGATATTTAAGGACTGTTCTGTCCCAGCAAAAGGAGCGACCACGGTTGTTTTGTACGCCATACTGTCAAGGGGCCTGTTTTGTGACACCAGGCAGGACCGCCTTGGGCCTGTGTCTGTCCATCGCAGTGTTAGTGCCATGTGGTCACTTGTAGGGTGTCACAGCTTATTTAGGGACATCTTGGTTGGTTGACAAAGTGTGTTTCCACAAGGGGGTCAGAGATTAAGTGAACCCATGTGGGTTCCCAGTTGGTTACATCAAGGTAGGTTGGCTTGGTTCAATTGTCAGTTTGTCTATATTTTCAAAGATGCCTGCAGTGTGGCGGTCTCAACGAAGCAGAGTTCGCGTCCAATCCTTTCGGGATAGGGCCGGCGTCTCATGCTTTTCGTTGGGGACTGGTCGCGCAGGCTGTTTTGGGCAGATGCTGGGGCCGGCTGGGTACCGGGTTTTATGTGCAGCCGGCCAAGTGAGGGAAGATGGTCCTAGGGCAGGGGAGCTTTGGAGTCTCCAGTTAACTTTGGAAGTTTAATGGGGTGGTTTTCATCTGGATGGTGGAGACAGCCAGGTATTGGTTAAAGGGAACCGTGGAGTTGGCCCTGGATGGTCTTTGGTGGCGGGACTCGCACGTACAAGGTGTCATACGTGCTCGTTGTGGCGGAAAGGAGGGGGGTATTTGAAGTCGGTGGATTGCACAAAGAGCGGAGGGGAACCCAGTGCAGGAGCGGGTTACCCCTGGTGGTGCAATTGTGTGTTGGTTAAGGTGGGTCCTTGTTGTGCTGGGTCACAACGGGACATGTTAACGTGGGACCCTGCTGTGCTGGGTCACAGCGGGGCATGTTAATGTGGGTCCCTGCTGGGCTCGGTCCCAGCAGGGCAGTGGTTGGGCAACACTCGGCTGGGTGTCCTCGAGTCGGTGTGTTGCGGCTGAGGGCACATGGTGGAGCTGATGTTGCAATCATGTACAATGGTACTCTTCAATTACCCCCCCCTCCTTTGCTGGTGGTTATGTTTTATTGAATTATTTACTATGTTATGGTTAAAGCGTTATTATTTTGGTGATAATAAACGGGGCTGCTGTGGCCTTTACATCCAATGTCACGTAGTCCGTGTCTTATTTTAGGTTAAGAGGTCAAAGGAGGTAAGACCGTCAGTCAGACATTCCATAGTCATGGTTCGCACACATAGTTGATAAGGGTATTTACACATAATTCCCCCTTTTTTTTAAAGGGGTTAATAATATATTTCATTTTTCCGTTTTCCTGCTGCTTGTTTTCTTTTCCTCGGTGGATCCTTTGGGTGAAACCCCCCACCCCCTTTTTTTTATCAAGAACACTACATGGACCCTGAATGTCATATTGCCTATATGTGGCCTTCTCCTTTTTCCCTTTCAGGGTGAATCACTCCCCCGTTCTCTCTTCTTCTCCTTCTTTTTCTGACACATTCTAATAACCATGAATAGTGGCACAAGCGGCTGCACGCTCTTCACAGGGAATCTGACAACCTTGGCTTGTTAACACATGACACTATATACGATGTTCAAGACAAAACATGGGTTACCCATAGACTGACACTTATATTTATTTTTCGGTTGTTTTACATTATCAAACACTTTCACACACTTTTTTTTAGCAATTTTTTTTTATTCAATATTTTTTAATCCTTGGGATAGGAAAAGCGATGATGAGATTTTTTACTTAAAATTTTGTTAATACAATATACTACGTCATTTGGTTGCCTTAAATGTATAGATTCCTGCTGATTTTTTCTAAAAAGGGGTGGATCATGACGTCATCGCTATGGTATATAATGTTGTAAGCATCTGCTCTACTGCAGATTTAATGTTCTTTGCCTGACTGTCCTGAGGAAGGGAGCAGAGTCTCCCGAAACGCGTTGACCAGTGCACAAATAAAGCTACATTAATCTTCAAATCTTCATGATCTAGTAGTCATTGGCGCGGCTTGGAAATACCCTGCTCTACCACTCTCTGTTATCTGCCGATTTGGGGACCGCTGCAGTAACTCGGAGTTACTTACATGCTGTCATAGGAGTTGTGACTTTCAGGTAGGTGAGTTTGACCACCCCTCTTCATATCCCCCCCTTCCTACCGGGGTAAGACCCTATTGCACTCTTTTTTACCCACAGTTTTTTCTTCAGCTGTTACGGAAGAGGAGATGCCTGGTGCTTTTGACCCATCTGAGACACCGAGCACACCACATGTTTCTCAATCCACCATAACATCTACGCCTACATCTCCCTCACAGTCCACCAATTTGTCCTGTACACCCTACTCCACCCTCTCTTAGCACAGCAGCCAGCCTTCAGTCCTGCAGTTGTGGTCAGGTAAAAGATCATTTCATCCTACACATGCAAAAGCTAAAGCCTGCTTTACACTCTGCAATGTATCTTACAATGTGTCGGCGGGGTCACGTCGTAAGTGACACACAATGTAGTAGCCCGGTCCAGATTGTGTCTGTTTCTTTAAGAATAATGATGACACTGTAGCTTTAAGGGATGCACTGTTATGCACCAACACAGTCTCTGAGATGGAAGGCTCCCCCTCTTGAAAATAGCACTGCGGTGAATGAGGATTTGCACTTATTTGAGTAACTTGAAAGGCAGCAGAGTAGAAGAGCTGGTGCAGGTGCTGTTAACCCCAGCATGAAACAGGAAACAGTCTTTGGCAGTATTCACTGGCAAGATAGAGGTTAATGAGCAATGCTGAGACTTGTAGTGCAGTAAGAGAAGATAGGCACAGAGGAATGATCCTGTTCGTGACGCCAAATTCGACCTTTGTAAGGGCCCAGATGTTCCCTGCTATCCACCCCCACACAGTATCCACAGCTGATGGACAGTCCACAGACACGGTCTTGGGGATAACAGTTGCTTTAATATAGCAGGAACAAAGCAAATCAATACGGAATATATGTTTCACAGTCTCTCGTGGGTAGGCCACGGCAAATACAGCTTGGAGTTGAATGCTGAAGTGCAATTAGGGTACTGGAGCTTTAAGTGCACGATTTGTTTCAGAATTAATACTGGTATGCTTTAGGTTCAGAGTCTCTTGAGTTTAGAGGGTAGATATGATAAGATTGTACAGACCTGGAGTCCTGGGGTTAATTTCATTGCTAGTTCAGACACGTGCAGTACTTGCAAGCAAATGAAGACAGTTGCCCAGCGTGCTACGGGGAGCGGACGGCTGGTGCGTGGACTAATAAAGCCACTAATATTGCAGTGGGGCGGGAGACCCTCAAACTTCCCCAATCTGCGTGCAGTAGGGTCTGGTATATAGTCAGTACGCCCTACTGTCTGAAGAGATGCACAATGTCAGGATAGGAAGCCTTCAGCATATTGGCTGTAAAAATCAGGAAAATGATGAAATTCTAGGCCTCGGGCCTAGGAGAAGTCTTGTGGTGAAGAGATTCTCCACATAATGTCTTCCCTCAGAAGAGACTCAGCCAGAACCAGCTCATTCCAGTTGTTTCTAGACAGAGGCTGGAGAATAGCTCCACCTATTGAGCCATGTGACCAAGAACTAGCCAATAGGATAACACCCAATGAACACTTCAGATTCTTACAGTTTTCACCAGTAGATGGTGCTAGAACACAACAAATGAAAAATGCTTTACTTATAACATATAGCATAATATTACATATAAGTAAATGTACTTAAAGAAACAGACACAATCTGGACCGGGCCACTACACCTGCTTTACACTCTGCAATGTATCTTACAATGTGTCAGCGGGGTCACGTCGTAAGTGACACACATCCGGCATCGTAAGGTACATTGCAGTGTGTGACAGGTACGTGCGATTGCGATTGAACGGTAATACGTTCATCGCACGCACATCGTTCATTTCTCTATAATTGAACGTCAGATTGTTCATCATACCTGGGGTAGCACACATCGTAGTGTATGACACCCCGGGAACGATGAACAGATCTTACCTGCGTCCTGCGGCTCCCGGCCAGCAATGCGGAAGGAAGAAGGTGGGCGGGATGTTTACGTCCCGCTCAGCTTTGCCCCTCTGCTTCTATTGGCCAGCTGACGCGTGACGTCGCTGTGACACCGAACGTCTCTCCCACTCCAGGAAGTTGACGTTCGACGTCCACATCGAGGTCGGGTAAGTACGTGTGACGGGGGTTAATCGTTTTTGCGGCACATTCAACAAATTGAACGTGCTGCACATACGATGGGGGCGTTTACCATCGCATATGATATCGTATGCTGGATCATAAGGTGTAAAGCAGGCTTTAGAGGTTGAACTTCACCATATCTAAACTGTTGGCGACAGAAATGCTGACTTTCCACCTGGTGGATGGTTTCCGAAACCTGGTGGCTGTGACAGTCCCCCCAGTACCAGTTGCCCAGTTGCTATTCTTTCTCTAATAAAAATGTGCATGCGCTACACCAGCATGTCGCAGACAACATCACCCATTCCTTGAAAAACTCTGTGTCTAACAGGATGCATTTCACCAGTGACACGTGAACGAGCAAGAATGGGCAGGGACATTACATGTCGCTCACTGTGCACTGGGTGACTCTGGTAGCTGCGGGGCCAGGTGGGCAAGGGACTGCTCCACAAGTCTTGGAATCCCCAATGTTTGAGGGAGAAATCTCTGTATATACCACTTCCTCCACTGCTTTTGCCTCCTCCACCTTCTCTAGGGCCTCCATTTGCGTACAGCGCTGCCAGGGCTCAACGCAATCAGGCAGTGTTGAAATCCAAATTCATGAGAGAACTCAGTCACACAGCTGAAGAGTTGTGACCACTACCCAGGTCAAGTTTGAACAATGGCTATTTCCACTGAACCCAGAGCCAGGGAAGGCCGTGTGTGATAATGGTGTGAACCTGGTGGCGGCCCTACTCCAGGGCAACCTCACGCATGTGCTTTGCATGACTCACATACTCAACCTGGTTGTACAGCAATTTCTAGGCCACTAACTCGGCCTGGTCTAGTTGCTGCCTAAGGCAAAGTCAGTGAGTGCTCACTTACACCGTTCACACCTCGTGAATTCCATCATACTCTACCACATAAGCCGAAGAAGCAATCAGCGAAACGCACGTTAGGGGACACAATTCTGGCTTGGTGAGAGAAATTCTTATCTCCATAATTTGTAGTAGAGTATGATGGAATTGATTAGTGAGGGTCTGTGAGTTCTTGCTTTAACCCACATGGTTGAAAAATTATTTTTTTTTATATGAATATGGCATCTGTATTTCATGTAATAGTCTAAGGATTAGAGAAGAACAGGAAACTATTATAATAGATCTTTATTTATTCTCAAAGTTATTATTTATTTATTCATTCATTGGTATTGATGAGTTTATTTTCCAACTAACATTTTGTTTAGACAATTCTGTTGAACACTTGTGCCATCTAGTGCTTATAGTTTTATATACAAAAATCCTTTTAGAAAATAATAGTCTGTGTTTAGTAAATTTTCTTGTGAATTGGCGCCATCTAGTGTTCACCTAAAAAATAGCTTTATACATATACTGTATATACTGTATATCCTTAGATGGTTCTCCTAAGTACGACGTTGCTTTTTTTGCTCATCTTTTTTTAAAAAAAAAATTTCCATCCAGTAAGCACTTTATCAGTAGAATGTCGTCTTGCAACTTTGAGACATTTTGATGGACTTAGTAAGTGAATATAATATAATTTTGTAGCCATTGATTACATATACTGTAAAATATGTTACTTGATGTTAATTTAAAAAAAAAAAATTACCATCAGCACAACCATATAAGTTTTTTATAAACCTTGATGTGGATTATTATTCTATGGATTATTATTCTAATTGATCTGTATTTACACCTTTCCTCTTTTGGACTATTAGAATTTCTGATCCTAGATGTCTGCCAATGTAAACTGCTTTTTTTTATGAATACAGTATATGTGTGCCGCACCCATGTGAGGAGCCGGGCTGCTTGGATCCAGATCCGCGGTGGCTCGATGGGTGTCCGGACCCGGGAGTCGTGCGGCCACTCAAATGAAGGGGGTATTTACAGGGGATTGTGTTAGACTTCGTGATGCCACCCATAGTATGTGGTAATTTGGAGTACCACGGCTGCAGTTGGGAGTACCCGGGGGTGATGGAGTGGGGCAGCCAGGTGTTGGAACCCTCCACGGGTAAGGAGGATGCCCCGGTACTCGGTGATGGTGTTCGGGGAGTGCCGTGGGGAGTAAAGGGGTCACTTGCGTCCATAAAGCTGACACCGACAACTGGATAAACCAAAGTCTGATCCTAGATGTCTGCCAATGTAAACTGCTTTTTTTATGAATACAGTATATGTGTGCCGCCCCCATGTCAGCAGCCAGGCTGCTCGGATCCGGATCCGCAGTGCCTCGATGGGTGTCCGGACCCGGGGGTCGTGCGGCCACTCAAATGAAGGGGGTATTTACAGGGGATTTTGTTAGACTTCGTGACGCCACCCGTGGTATGTGGTAATTTGGAGTACCACCGCTGAAGTTGGGAGTACCCGGGGTGATGGAGTATGGCAGCCAGGTGTTGGAACCCTCCATGGGTAGGGGGATGCCCCGGGACTCAGTGATGGTGTTCGGGGAGTGCCGTGAGGAGTAAAGGGGTCACTTGCGTCCATAAAGCTGACACCGACAACTGGATAAACCAAAGTTCTGGATACCGCTGCCGCTGAGGGGAGCTAGTTCGCGTCCCGTGCCCAATGGTGCTGCTTGGTGATCCATGTCCTTCCTCCTGGAACTAAGTTACTTCTCTCTTGGTCCCGGTAATATGGAACTTGCTGGGTCTCGCTTCCCACTATGGCTAAGTGTGCGAGCTTGCTCTCAGGGTTCACGCTTGGAATTTTCTGGACCATTTGAGTGGAAAGTCGTATCCCCCTCGTTGCATTAGCTTATTTACCACACTGCTCCAGGATTTTTTCTGTGTTTTTAAGAGGTATACTACTGTGTCTTTTGATATCCATCTCTGATCATGTGATGAAATTATGATGTTTGTCAGTATTATGTCAATAAATTTGTAATTTGTTGGATTTATTTGTGTCTTTCTGATATATTTATATTACAATGCAGGTCTAATGTAGGTTTAATATATTTGGTTTGGTAGATATGCATATATAAGATATGGATCCCTATTTCCGTTTTTGGATTTATAAAAATGGTACTACCTGTATGGTGAGCACACTGCCCTACACACTGCCCACTACCCTGACGTGCGTTTCGTAAGTTCCTTCGTCAGGGATCAGTTGTTTTTGGGAAATTGTTCAATTGTTGCTTTCCAAATGATCTATGTGGCTATTTATAGTCTATCTGCACTAGAGTTGAGCGTGGTTCGTGGTTCTCCAGTTCGCGGTTCGAGTGATTTTGGGGGCTGTTCTAGATCAAACTAGAACTCGAGCTTTTTGCTAAAGCTCGATAGTTCTAGTTACGTTCGAGAACAGTTCTAGCAGCAAAAAGCCAAGCTAATTACTAGCTGGCTTTCCGCTGTAATAGTGTAAGTCACTCTGTGACTCACACTATTATGAAATTTCAGCGTATAGTGTGCGGGAACAGCGCATTCAGATCAAAGCTGCTGGGATAATGGCGATTGCCATTTTTTTTTTTTCCTTGTAATCCTTCCCTAAGCGCGCGCGTGTAGTGGGGCGGGCCAGCATGTCAGCCAATCCCAGACACACACACAGCTAAGTGGACTTTTAGCCAGAGAAGCAACGGCATGTGTGATAGGATGTCCATGTCACATGTCCCTGCATTATTAAAATGGGTATCTGCCCGTCCAGACGCCATTATCTCTTCTGCGTCTGGGTGTCAGTCACCGCTGGCGTAGCTCCTGTCGCCGATACTGCTGTGTACGCTCTACACACAGCGCTATACAGAATAGGGATAGAAGTTTCTATTAGCCCTTGTAAGGGCTAATAACAGCAGGCTCAGAGCCATAGGTGACAGTCAGGTCCGTGGAAACAGATTTTAACAGCTACAGAAGATAACAGCGTCTGTGTAGTTAAGGTCAAGGACTTCCTCGCTGCATTTCCCCATTAGGAGGGATAGAAAGTGAGGCTTCCTTTCCTGTACACTGACCCACAACCCTGCCACTGTACCCTCCTGCCCTTTTGCACACTCAAGCTCATTGTTACTAAGCCATTATACTAGCAAACACTGAGTAAACTTAGTGGCATCCTAAAAGTGGCTGTTGGACTTCCATTAGTGTCCCACTAGTGCAAATCTATTTGCAGCACCTCTGCATTGCACACTCAAGCTCATTGTTACTAAGCCATTATACTAGCAAACACTGAGTAAACTTAGTGGCCTCCTAAAAGTGGCTGTTGGACTTCCATTAGTGTCCCACTAGTGCAAATCTATTTGCAGCACCTCTGCATTGCACACTCAAACTCATTGTTACTAAGCCATTATACTAGCAAACACTGAGTAAACTTAGTGGCATCCTAAAAGTGGCTGTTGGACTTCCATTAGTGTCCCACTAGTGCAAATCTATTTGCAGCACCTCTGCATTGCACACTCAAGCTCATTGTTACTAAGCCATTATATTAGCAAACACTGAGTAAACTTAGTGGCATCCTAAAAGTTCCTGTTGGACTTCCATTAGTGTCCCACTAGTGCAAATCTATTTGCAGCACCTCTGCATTGCACACTCAAACTCATTGTTACTAAGCCATTATACTAGCAAACACTGAGTAAACTTAGTGGCATCCTAAAAGTGGCTGTTGGACTTCCATTAGTGTCCCACTAGTGCAAATCTATTTGCAGCACCTCTGCATTGCACACTCAAGCTCATTGTTACTAAGCCATTATATTAGCAAACACTGAGTAAACTTAGTGGCATCCTAAAAGTTCCTGTTGGACTTCCATTAGTGTCCCACTAGTGCAAATCTATTTGCAGCACCTCTGCATTGCACACTCAGGCTCATTGTTACTAAGCCATTATACTAGCAAACACTGAGTAAACTTAGTGGCATCATAAAAGTGGCTGTTGGACTTCCATTAGTGTCCCACTAGTGCAAATCTATTTGCAGCACCTCTGCATTGCACACTCAAACTCATTGTTACTAAGCCATTATACTAGCAAACTATGCTGCCAGTTTAAGGGCCGTAGTTGCATTGTCAGGGATAGTTATTGTTGTTTATTCTGCTGTTAATAAAGATAGACCACCGCTGCAATCTACACCGCCTCTCAATTTTTACTACCACATTTTAAGTGCACAATCTTGTCGCAATCAAAATGAGTGGCAAAATGACAGATGCTGGTGGAAAGGGGAAGAGGCGTGTTGGAAAAGGAAAAAAAGGGTTTGTCCATGGGGAAGGTGGCAAAGCTCCATTAACATCTGCTGAAGATAGACCATCTTCCAGCAAAAGTAAGATGTCTACTACTTACCGTGGACAATCCGATGTGCTCCCTTTTTACGGACACGAACAACTGGAACAAAGGTAGATGATGGCCAAAAAAAGAAAATGCTTGAATGGATCTCAAGTGGTCCAACAAGTGCCCTCTCCGCCACCTCAACTACCGCATCCAAAAAACACCAGTCCTCGGAGTTCTCATCCCAATCACACTTGCTTTCTCCCAGCTCTGAAGTCTACATCCGCCCTGCACAGTATGGTGGAACTGAGATGGCTGAGTCTGCAGAGCTGTTCAGTCACACTATAGCCTGGGAATCAGAGGTCTGCTCCCAAGCTACAGTGAGTACAGACCAGGAAATGGTCTGCAGTGATGCCCAGAACCTTTGTGACTCAGATTCAGGCCGTGATGAACAAGTTTCTGAGCATAATGTTGACCCTTATTCACAAACTGAAACACCTGTTGTAATAGACAATGAGGAACATACTGATGACGATGAGACGCAGATACCAGATTGGGATAACAACTTAAATATTGGTTCACGTCAGGAAGAGGATCGGTCTGAGGGTGAGGGGAGTGCAAACACAACGCTTGATGAGGAAGTTCTAGATCCCACCTACTGTCAACCCACAGTCAGGCACTCGAGGAGGTCAACAGATGTGGTGGAGGAGGATGCTACTGACGACGAAGTTACCTTGCACCTTCCTGGATAGAGGAGTAGTACTGGTAGCACGTCTACAACTGCATCCTCAGCCACCACTCTGCCTCTGAGCTTTAGTCGGGGGGGCTCAGCAGGTCGCATGCCCTCTAAGCTTTGCCTAGCCTGGACCTTTTTTGACATAGAAAAAGATCGCCCAAATCACGTGATATGTAAAATTTGTCGTGATTCTGTTAGTAGAGGGCAAAACCTCAGGAGTTTGACAACTTCTTCCATGAATTGTCACATGAATAAATATCATATGTCCCAGTGGGAAGCTCACCGTGCTGCAATGCGGTCTAGCGGAGCGAACCATCCACCGCCTGCCCCTTCAAGTGCATCCGCACGCTCTTCATCTTCTAGGACTGTGGGAACAGCTGTCACACCTGGTTTTTCACGCACAACTTCCACCACTGTAACCGCAACATGCAGTTTGCTTGGTAGGTCGTCATTTGGTTTGGAAGGGGAAACAAGTGCGTGTGTACAGCTCTCTCAGACATCGATAGCATCAACGTTGGATGAAGGCAACATCATGTCTACGCCTGCACTTTCCTCACAAACCTGCATTTTTTCAGGGACACCCTACTCACCACCGTCTACACACAGCAGCCAGATCTCTGTCCCTCAGATGTGGACAAATAAAAGGCCATTTCCTGCGACCCATGACAAAGCTAAGAGGTTGACTTTATCCCTCTGGCTACCGAAATGCTGCCTTTCCGCCTGGTGGACACACAGGATTTTAGAGACCTTATGTCTGTCGCTGTGCCCCAGTACCAGATGCCAGTCGCCACTACTTGTCTAAGAAAGGTGTGCCTGCGCTACACCAGCATGTCGCACACAACATCACCGCTTCCTTGAGAAACTCTGTGTGTCAACGGGTGCATTTCACCACCGATACTTGGACCAGTAAGCATTGACAGGGACGTTACATGTCGCTGACTGGGCACTGGGTAACTATGGTGATAGATGGTGAAGGGTCTGCTGCACAAGTCTTGCCGTCCCCACGACTTGTGTGTCAATCCTCTGTCTGTCCAAGTTCCGCCACTGCTTCTGCCTCCTCCACCTCATCTGGGTCCTCCACCTCCGCCCCAAACCTGCCTGGTCAGGCCACCAGCGTTCTAACTGCGTAGAAGGAATCATGCACCCCTCATTACTATGCTGGCAGCAGAGCGCAACGGCATCAGGCGGTCTTTAGCTTGAAATGTCTTGGAAATAAGAGTCACACAGCGACTGAGTTGTGGGCAGCTCTGGAGACTGAGTTTAATAAATGGTTGTCTCCACTCAACCTGCAGCCTGGTAAGGCCGTGTGCGACAATGCTGCAAACCTGGGTGCGGCCCTTCGCCTGGGCAAGGTGACACACGTGCCTTGTATGGCTCACGTGTTGAACCTTGTTGTCCAGCAATTTTTAACACACTATCCTGGCCTAGATGGCCTTCTGAACAGGGCACGAAAACTGTCTATTCACTTCCGCCGTTCAAGCGCCGCTGCTGAGCGACTTGCATCGCTCCAGAAGTTTTTCGGCCTGCTGGTTCATCGCCTGAAATGCGATGTGCCGACACGCTGGAATTCGACTCTCCACATGTTTCAGCGACTGTGGCAGCACCATCGAGCCCTGGTGCAATACGTCATGATGTATAGCCTGGGCCAACGAGATGCAGAGGTGGGGCAGATCACCCTGATGGAGTGGTCTCAAATCAAGGACCTATGCACCCTTCTGCACAGTTTCGACATGGCGACGAATATGTTTAGCGCTGACAATGCCATTATCAGCATGACAATTCCAGTCATTTACATCCTGGAGCACACGCTAAACAGTATTCGGAGTCAGGGGTGGGACAACAGGAAGGGGAGGAACTACAGGAGGATTCATATGCGCAAGACACAACAACATCACCAAGGTCCAGACGTTCATCATCACCAACGCGGCAGGCATGGGACCATGGGGGACAGGGATCAACAAGGGCGCATAGTACCGTGTTTTTCCAAAAATAAGACCTCCCCCCAAAATAAGCCCTACCAAGGATTTTCAGCATTTTCGGAGAAAGGCTTAAATATAAGCCCTCCCCCGAAAATAAGCCCTAGTCCAGGATCAATAATGAAGTGTCTGTGCAGCTAAAAAAGTTACAGATATTGCAGGACACTTCATTATACACAGCGGCACCCGGCAATTACACTCACCCGACACTGAGCGGCAGGACCTGCAGTGATCACACACCCGCACACATCACATCACACACACACACACACACACACACACACAAAATCAGATCTCACACACACACCAGATCTCACACACAAACATCGGATCGCACACACAGTCAGATCGCACACATAATCAGATCGCACACATAATCAGATCGCACACACAAACATCGGATCACACGCAAACATCAAATCACACACAAACATCGGATCACACACACATCGGATCGCATACACACTCACCTCATCCAGCGACACCGATCTCTTCTCACTGGGAGAATCCTGAGAGGCAGTGCAGCGCGACGAACAAGACCTGCGGCCGGACACGTGACTTGCTCTCATTCCCTGCTGCCGTAAGTGCTGGATGTGATGTGATGTGATGTGTGTGTGTGTGATCTGCTGTGTGTGTCTGCAATCGACTGTGTGTTTTTCTGCGATCGGCTGTGTGTGTCTGTGATCGGATGTGTGTATCTGTAATCGGATGTGTGGTCTGTGATCGGATGTGTGTATCTGTGATCGGCTGTGTGCGCCTGTTATCGGCTGTGTGTATCTGTGATCGGCTGTGTGTGCCTGTGATCGGCTGTGTGTGCCTGTGATCGGCTGTGTGTGCCTGTGATCGGCTGTGTGTATCTGTGATCGGCTGTGTGTATCTGTGATCGGCTGTGTGTGCCTGTGATCGGCTGTGTGTGCAGCAGGGTAGGGCGGCGTGCAGCACCGACCGGAGATTACAGTAGGCCCTGGGAGCCACGCAGATGTCCTGGTCTGGTGAGTATGAGTCTCCTGGGAAGTGGGGGGGTCTGTTTTTTTGGGGGGTAAACTTACCCCAACCGTGTTTCTCCAAGAATAAGACTTCCTCCAAAAATAAGCCCTAGTGCTTTTTTGGGGGGCAAAAAAAATATAAGACAGTGTCTTATTTTTGGAAACACACGGTAGCAGGCGAAATGTTGAGGTAGGTGCAGGAGAACATGAAGAAATGGAGGACGAACTGTCCATGGACATGAAAGACTCAGCGGATGGGGGAGACCTTGGTCAAATTTCTGTTGAAAGAGGTTGGGGGGAGATGTCAGAGGAAGAAAGAACGGTTAGCACCTCTATGCCACAAACACAGCGTGGACTTGGTCCGCATGGCTGCGCAAGACACATGAGCGCCTTCTTGCTGCACTACCTCCAACATGACCCTCGTATTGTCAAAATTAGAAGTGTTGATGACTACTGGCTTGCCACACTATTAGATCCCTGGTACAAGTCCAAATTTTGTGACATAATTCCAGCCATAGAAAGGGACGCACGTATGCAGGAGTATCAGCAGAAGCTGTTACTCGATCTTAGCTCGGCTTTTCCACCAAACAACCGTGGTGCAGGGAGTGAATCTCTCAGTTGTAACTTGACAAACATGGGATGGTCTCGTCATCTTCAACAATATACCCGTACCAGTAGCACCGTATCTGGTGCTGATAACAGCAATTATTTTGAATCTTTTCATAATTTTTTTAGACAATCCTTTGCAAGGCCACCAGAGACAACAAGTCTGACACATAGTCAACGGCTGGAGAGCATGATACAGGAGTATCTCCAAATGAACATCGATGCAATGACTTTGCAAATGGAGCCTTGCTCATTTTGGGCTTCAAATCTTGAAAAATGGCCAGAGCTCTCCACTTACGCCTTGGAGATTTTGTCGTGTCCAGCTGCCAGCGTTGTCTCTGAACGTGTCTTCAGTGCTGCTGGGTGTGTGCTGACAGATAAGCGCACGCGTCTGTCCAGTGACAATGTGGACAGACTAACGTTCATCAAAATGAACAAGTCATGGATCCACAAGGAATTTACTACCCCTGTGTCATCCTGGGGAGAGTAAATGCTTGTGGATTTTGAATGTGCTTGATGTAAATCTACCTGTGAAGTGTACAACTAGGGCACACGTGCTGCCACTGATGTGGTGTCTGTGTGGCCCAATTTTTGGAAGAAAAGGAGACTCCGCTTGGAGTAACCCTTGCTTACATTGTTTTTAAAAATGATCCAAGATAAACAGAGCTGGGATCAGGAAAGACTTAGCTACCTACCCCGATGTCATCCTGGGGACGGTTAAGTATGGCGTATTTTTGAATGTGCTTGATGCAAATCTAGCTGTGACGTGTACAACTGGGGCACACGTGCTGCCACTGAAGGGGTGGGTATGTGTGGGGCCCAATTTTTGGAAAAAAGGGAGACTCCGCTTGGAGTAACCCTTGCTTACATTGTTATTAAAAATGATCCAAGATGAACAGAGCTGGGATCAGGAAAGACTTAGCTACCTACCCCGGTGTCATCCTGGGGATGGTTAAGTATGGCGTATTTTTGAATGTGCTTGATGCAAATCTAGCTGTGAAGTGTACAACTGGGGCACAAGTGCTGCCACTGAAGGGGTGGGTGTGTGTGTGGCCCAATTTTTGGAAAAAAGGGAGACTCCGCTTGGAGTAACCCTTGCTTGCTGTATTTTTTAAAAGGAGCCAAGATGAACAAGTCATGGTTCAGCAAATACTTTGCTACCTACCCCGGTGTCATCCTGGGGACGGTTAAGTATGGCGTATTTTTGAATGTGCTTGATGCAAATCTAGCTATGAAGTGTACAACTGGGGCACAAGTGCTGCCACTGAAGGGGTAGGTGTGTGTGGGGCCCAATTTTTGGAAAAAAGGGAGACTCCGCTTGGAGTAACCCTTGCTTACATTGTTTTTACAAATGATCCAAGATGAACAGAGCTGGGATCAGGAAAGACTTAGCTACCTACCCCGGTGTCATCCTGGGGACGGTTAAGGATGGCGTATTTTTGAATGTGCTTGATGCAAATCTACCTGTGAAGTGTACAACTGGGGCACAAGTGCTGCCACTGAAGGGGTGGGTGTGTGTGTGTGGCCCAATTTTTGGAAAAAAGGGAGACTCCGCTTGGAGTAACCCTTGCTTGCTGTGTTTTTTAAAAGGAGCCAAGATGAACAAGTCATGGTTCAGCAAATACTTTGCTACCTACCCCGGTGTCATCCTGGGGACGGTTAAGTATGGCGTATTTTTGAATGTGCTTGATGCAAATCTAGCTATAAAGTGTACAACTGGGGCACAAGTGCTGCCACTGAAGGGGTAGGTGTGTGTGGGGCCCAATTTTTGGAAAAAAGGGAGACTCCGCTTGGAGTAACCCTTGCTTACATTGTTTTTACAAATGATCCAAGATGAACAGAGCTGGGATCAGGAAAGACTTAGCTACCTACCCCGGTGTCATCCTGGGGACGGTTAAGGATGGCGTATTTTTGAATGTGCTTGATGCAAATCTACCTGTGAAGTGTACAACTGGGTCACAAGTGCTGCCACTGAAGGGGTGGGTGTGTGTGTGGCCCAATTTTTGGAAAAAAGGGAGACTCCGCTTGGAGTAACCTTGCGGTGTTTTACATGATTTTAGAAGGGCATGCCATGAGTCTGTGTCTCCTCCTCTTTTTCCTTGTCCAGCTCTTTTGTTTTCGCATGAGTATATGTCCTTGTCACTTTCCCATGTGTTTGTGTTGTGTTGTGAGTTGTTTGTCACCTTTTGGACACCTTTGAGGGTGTTTGCTAGGTGTTTTTATGTGTTTGTGATTGCCTCCCATTGTTTCCTATGCGGTTCGAGTGGTTCGCCGAACCGAACTCGAGCCGAACCACGACCGGTTCGCTCATCTCTAATCTGCACCTTGGGGCACACACATTATTTACTTAGAACTAACAAATTAATTTATAATATCTTTATGTTTTCTAATGTGCTGCTGGGTGTTTTTGCTTGCATTGCTTTCTCTATAACTAAACCATACTGTAGTGAATGTGTCACAGCCAGGGATATGGAGTACTCGGTCCCGGGCACTATATGTCTTGGGAATGTCACTGTAGTGGCCGTTGCCCAGTTCCGTGAGCTGGGCCCTTTTTGTAATGGGGGTATTTATAGGGGAGAATAAGATAATGTTCACATGTGACACCACTTGTGGTGTGCCAACCCGGCAGCGGGTTCGAACCGCTCGGATCCGTGGGGGGTGATTACTCATGGCTTAAGGGTCTCCGGACCCGGGGGCTAGGGCCACACTCAAATGGAATGGGGGTATGTACAGGGGATATATAGTTAGTTCGTGACGCGACCCGTGGTGTATGGTAATTGGGAGTACCGCCGCTGCCGTTGGGAGTACCCAGGGTGATGCAGTGGGGCAGCTCTCCTGGCACAAAATTTAGATTGTCTGTAGTGGCGCAGTAGCTTAAAACTTTCCGGGCCCCGCTCCCCACTGTGGCTAAGTAGAAGAGCTTGCTCTCAGGAGCTCATGCTTGCGATTTCAGTGGGCCGCTTGTTTGGAATGCCCTATCCCCCTCGTTGCGCTAGTGCCCCCGATCTCTGAGCTTCTTGGGAACAGTCCATAAAGGCCCTGTCCTCCTGAGGTTAATTGCCGGGTCGCCTAAAGCTTCTCCCTGACTTAGGGTCCGTGTACCCCGTCGTGCCTTCAGTCCCAGACCGGTGATAGGACCGGGCTGCTGACCGTCCTCCTTCATGGATTCCAGGAACCTAGCTTCAATCCCCTGCGAACAGGGGTCCGACTCCTCGAGGTCTGCGACCTAGTCTGCTTCCCCTGGGAGCCACTACTCCCAGCTTCCTCTGAGCTCCTCACAGCTCGGGGGCTACTTCTTGACTCAGGGAGCTGCTACTCCCAGCTCCTCACTCTCTGGGAGCTACTTCTGTTCTAAGCTGACACCTCCCACCTCCTTGTCTAGGTGGGCGGCCCTATTTATGCTTAAGCAGCCCACTGGTGTGCCTGACAGGTGTGGTGTATCTAGGATTTGTGAATGCTGATGGAGGCAGTACCGCAGGATAGACACCTGGAACCATGGGGGGTTGAATACTGCATGGGGAGGGCAGTTTGTGCAGTAGCCTGTGACAACCTGAATAGTCCAGGGGCATCACAAATGTCTTGGGAATGTCACTGTGGTGGCCGTTGTCCGGTTCCATGCCCTGGGCCCTTTTTGTAATGGGGATATTCATAGGGGAGAATAAGATAATGTTCACATGGGACACCACTTGCGGTGTTGCGGCCAGGTGTAGGGAGCCGCCGCTGCCGACTACTGGGGCTGGTGGTATTGGCAGCTAGAATGGTAGACCCTCCGTAAGTATAGTTTTGCCCCAGAGGGTGTATGGTGCAGTGGGCATCGGAACAAGGTAGTCCACACAGGTGTTCAGTGCAACTGGTTTACTCACTGCTGAATATGTTAACTGGTTGCCCGAGGCCGTCTGGTTTTGCCTTCAGGTCCCCTTCATCCCAGTGCCAGTTTGGTTCTCTGGTACCTTCTTCCCCTGCACCTGTCTCTGGTAAGTGGGTCCCCATGGTATAGAACAACTGGGGGTCACCGTTCTGTGGTTTGTCCACTTCTGTCTGCCTGACAGTAGCATGAACCCTGTGGGGTTGGAGTCTCTGGTCCTGTCCCCGGGTCTCCCTTTTCTACTGAGTCTTCGGATTCTTTAGGTTCAGCAAGGTCCTTGATGGTCCCCTTGTACAGGTGTTAACAGGCCGGCCTGGAGCTCTCCTGTCCTAGGGTCCTGTACCCCGTCGGTGCGTAGTTCTGGGAGTACTCCATCATACTCAACCAGCAACCACTTCTCCTGGGTACCAGGTTACCGTCAACCCGAGTCAGGATGTCACTTCGCTTCTACCTTCACTCTCCTGCTGTCAACTCTCAACTCACTACTCTCCACAGTCTGCCCCTCCCACCTGGTCAACTAGTGGACTGGATTGGCTCCACCTCTAGGCGGCCATTCATTGGTCCCACCCTAGCTGGGTACCATTGTATGGGGGATTGTTGGGGAAACACTGGGATTACCTGAGTTTTTGTTGGTATCGGCACTGGGGTTCTGGGTCCCTAAGGGGGTAGGCCCGGCATCCTTGTGGGGATGCAGAACCTTGTAGCACCCTGATGGTCCCAGCGGCGCTAAAAATGCTTGTGGTTATGTCTAATAGCAAAGCAATTAAACGAAGGCCAACATTGATTCTATAGCTAGTGATGTCGTGCGCGATAGCACCCGCCCCCGTCGTACGTGCGATATGTGGTGATTGCTGCCGTAGCGAACATTATCATTACGGCAGCGTCACACGCACATACCTGTGCAGCGACGTCACTATGACCGCCGAACAATCCCTCCTTCAAGGGGGAGGTGCGGCGTCACTAAGCGGCTGGCCAATAGAAGCGGAGGGGCGGAGATAAGCGGGACGTAACATCCCACCCACCTCCTTCCTTCTGCATTGCCGGTGGAGGCAGGTCAGGAGATGTTGGTCGCTCCTGCAGTGTCACACATAGCGATGTTTGCAGCCGCAGGAACGACGAACAACATCGCTAATATACAATTAACATTTTTTTGATTGAGGACGACTTCTCCGTGGTGAATGATTTTGGCCACTTTTGCGATCGACTAAGGTCACTCGTATGTGTCACATGCAGCGATGTCGGTAACGTTGCCGGATGTGCGTCATAAACACCGTGACCCCGACAATAATACGTTAACGATATCATAGCGTGTAAACCCCGCTTTAGTAGCATCTATGGGCTGATGCCATTAACTCCTTATTACCCCGTTTACCACCGCACCAGTGCAATTCGGGATGAGCCGGGTAGAGTTCCGGGACTGTCGCATCTAATGGATGCGGCAATTCCGGGTGGCAGCTGGCTGATATTGTTAGGCTGAGGGGCTTCCCATAACATGGAGCTCCCCATCTTGAGAATACCAGCCTTCAGCCGTGTGGCTTTACCCTGGCTGGTATCCAAATTGGGGGGAACTGCACGTTGTTTTTTTTAAACTATTTATTTATTTTATTTATTGCTCGATATAGACATGCCCACCGGCGGCTGTGATTGGTTGCATTGAGACAGCTGTAACTCAACGTGGGGGGTGTCTCTGACTGCAATCAATCATAGGCGCCGGTGGGTGGGGGAAGCAGGGAATACGAGATGGATTAATCAGCGGCCGGAATTTTCAAAAGAGACACAGTGTGAACGCCGTGCAGCGCAGCGCCGGTGATCGTGGATCAGTGAATATAAGAGAGGGGGTGGGAGGGAGAGACCGACATGGACAGAGAGAGAGAGACCGAAAGATCTGCATTTGTTATGTCAAAAAAACATGCGGATGCTTAGCATTGTGGTAGCGTTGTACAACAACTCATTGATTTCAATGGGTGTAGAACGCTGCCAAAACGCTCAAAAGAATTGGCATGCTGCTTTTCTAAATGCAGAGATTTTGTCAAATTTTTGACAATCAAAACGCTGCGTTTAAAAAAGCATCGTGCGCACGGATTTTGCATGATTTTCATAGACTTTGCTGGGGAAGCAGAACACATGAATTTTGACAATGTGACGCTGCAGCTCAAAACGCTGCGGAAACGCAAAAAAACAACGCAACGTGCGCACATAGCCTTACTGTTTTTGGCAATGGCTGATCGCCGACTACGAAGTGTCCAAGAGTCAACGTACTTTGTTGGATCAAACAGCTTCAAAGGTGGTCCAACTAGCCTGACAAAAAGCAGCGAAGAAATAGTCTTTGTCAGCAACGATGCACGGGATGGTGTCGCGATCGGGTTCATTTGCGAAAATCCCCGTTCGCATTCGCTGGAGGTAATGGGAATGGTACAGAGTGCATGTTGCAGTGGCACCATTTGGATCTGCCCCCCCCCCATTCTCATGTTGATATCACATGTATGGGTCCTTTCAGCTTTCTAAACCCTATAAATACATGTGTTACTCCCCCTTCATTATGTAATAATGTCCCCCATCCTGGTATATATAGTATGTCCCCATCCTGCTGTATATGGGCTGCCAGTCTGGTGTATATGGACCCCCAGCCTGGTGTATATGGGCCCCCGAAATGGGCCCCATCTGGTGTATATGGACCGCCAACCTGGGTCCCATGCTAGTACATATGGGCTTCCACCCTGGGCCCTATGCTAGTATTTATGGGCCCTCATGCTGGTATATATGAGCCCCCAGCCTGGGTCCCATCCTGATGCATATGGGCCCCCAGCCTGATTTATATGGGCCTTCAGCCTGGGCCCTGTGCTGGTGTATATGGGCCTCCAGCTGGTATATATGGGCTCCCAGCCTAGACCCCATGCTGGTATATGGGCCCCCAACCTTGCTATACATGTCCCCTGTTCTGTGTTTTACAATAAAATAAATCATTTACTCCCCTGCTCTATCAGGTCTTGAGCGGTGCAGTGCAGGCAGGACATCGCGCGCACAAGACAGCAGAGTCCCGGCGCTGAGCGATGATGTCACCACGCTGGGACTCTGTGTCCTGTGTGTGCGCTGTCATCAGCAGCAGTGCAGGGAGATCATGTCACCTCTGCACTGCCGCATAGGCTAACTATATCGGTGCGCTATGCACGCTGATATAGTTAATGGTATTGAAGCTCCGGGTGGGCCCCCTCTGAGCACGGGGCCTGGGACGGCCGCACCCTCTGCCCCCCGCTAGCTACGCTACTGCCCCTGCTCCTTCCATCCTCGATCCCCCTGATCTCTCCATCCTCCATCCCCCTCGTCTCTCAATTCTCCATACACCTGATCTCACTCTATTCCCCCTGCACAGCCTGCCGCCCTCTGCACCCTTCTCTCACATACTCTGCACTCCTCCATCTTCTCCAGCTTCTTTCCCGCTGGGAAAAACTCCATGGCCCACCCGAGTCACATGTACGTGACATCATCGCAGGTCCTGCAGCTCCAGTAACTGCTCTGCTTGTGCTTCCGCTCCACACATGGTTAATTTGTATAGTTTACAAATTAGCTATGTGGACAGAACCAGAGGTGCTGGTGTCGCGGGCGGGGAGGAGGGTGTTAATGCTGTGATCTCCCACTGCTCGGGTCCGGCCGCCGCTGCTGCTGCTCGGTGGCTCGAGCGATGGGCCGGATCCCGGGGACTCGAGCGGCGCTCCTCGCCCGTGAGTGAAAGGGGTTGATTTGTTGGTGGGGGATTTGATTAATGTCCGTGACGCCACCCACGGTTGTGGTGATTGTGTGGACACCACCGCTGCTCTGTCTGGGGATCCCGGGAGTGGTGGTATGGAGCAGCTAGATGTTGGTTTGCCCCTCCATGGGTAGGGGGTTTGGTAGTCCCGGGGCCCGATGATGGGGAGGTCAGGATGGTGGACAGGCGGGTTATGGGGCCTGTGGAGGTGCAGGGACGCAGGGGCAGTGCTGTGCCGCATGGCACGGAGGTACTCACTCAGCCCAAGGATCATGACACAGTTCACGGTAAACAAACGGCTGGTTGGACGGGTCCCTTGGACGGCTGCGGTGCTGATGTTCCCTGCAGTTAGCGGTGACGGTCTCTTCCCTGCACCTAAATACGGTTCTTTGGTAGCGATGGATTCCCACCGGTAACCCGCTCCCCAGCTTGGATATGAGCCGGAGGAGCCCCTCTCTTGCCCGCAGGCGCTGGCCCTGGGAAACTGGTGCCTTGGCGGTTGCGGTGTCTCCCCTTCACGGTCGGACTGTTGCCTTCAATCGGGACTTTGCTGCTGGGAGACCCGGAGGTCCCCTTCACTGACGGATTTGGCAAATTATGGCGACTCCTAGCCTTGCCGGGATCCGAAAGGCCCCTGCCACTGGTGCTGGCTTCTCTTTGTATACCGCTCCGGTACCGCCAGGCCACCACCCGTCCACGGTCCTTTCGGCAACCTCCGATCAGCCTCTCCTGCAGACGGTCACCGCCGTCTGCCAACCTTGCTGTCTCAGTCCGGGGCACACACCCGGACCAACTTCAGGCTTTCAAACTGTCACTTTTCTCCTCTCACTTCCACTCCTGTCACTTGCTCCTCTACCACTTCCTTCTACTCTCAAACTCAACTCTTCACTGTTTACTCCTTCACTTCCCTAGCTTGACTGCTGGTTTTCCCGCCTCCAGGACTGTGAACTCCACAGTGGGTGGTGCCAACCGCCTGGCCCACCCCCTGGTGTGAACATCAGCCCCTGGAGGAGGGCAACAAGGATTTGTGTTCTGACCTTGGTGTTCCTGCAGGGAATGTGGGGTGTGTGTGGTGTTGTGACCTGTGACCCCTGGCTTGCCCAGGGCGTCACATTGGCCCTCAGCGCTCTTCAGATTTTCCGGTACGCTGTACTGGCACGTACCGCCGCAAAAAAAGCACTGATTAAAACTCTTTTAAAATGTGTATAGAAAAACATGTAAGACTTTTAATAATCAGGAAAAACACTGAATTTAATTATTTTCAATAAAGTCAAGACATGTCATGTAATGTACAGTTTCGCCTTTTGTTGAATGGTAGTTTTGTCATGAAAAATTATTTTAATTAATTTTGGGTTTTTTTTTTCATTCCAGACTTCATTATAATGGCATCTGTGTGGTATTCAGTGAGAATTATGTGGACAATTTTCCTGATTTTTCTATCACAAATTATTTGTATTAAAGGTAAGTTATGTTTTTTCACACATTTCAGCTGGATAGTTTTTATCAGGCAAAGCCTCACACGTTCAGTATTTGGTCAGCATTTTACCTCAGTATTTGTAAGCCAAATTCAGGGGTGGAACAATAAGAGGAACAGTATAATAGAAACACGTCACCACTTTTGCATTTCTTACCCACTTCTGCTTTTGACTTACTAATACTGAGGTAAAAGAAACTCATCAAATACTGAGTGTGGGAACGTTGACTCAGAAAACTGGTGAAAACACGTTCATGAATTGTGGCCCTAAAGAATGGCCGGAGCACTGACCCCCCTCCCCCCGGGCATGTGTGGAGGCCAGCATGACACTGATTGGAGTGGAGGTCATGGTGTCACGGGTAGGGGAGGGGGAGTAAGTCAGGGTACAGTAAAAAGGTGATGCTGGGGGAGGAGCGGCACTTTTCCCGCTCTGGGACACCAGTGAGAGTCCCCATCCCTGTACCTGTTATGGACTCCGTGGATCAGCGCCTGGAGCGGCTGAGAGCTGCTGCTGGGACCATCCCCCCAGGTGGCTGCAGAGCCTGGTAGCAAGGATCTTCGGTGGGAGTCCGGGGGGGGGCAGGGACTGCACCCCTGCGACAGCGGCGCCCCCGGAGGTCTGGACCGGCAGAGATGCGGTCACCTGACCTGACTCCCAGGGCCCAGCGTCGCCGCAGAAGCTCCTACGGGGACCCTCCAGGCCGGACGCCGCGAGCTGCGAGGTCCAGCGGGCCCCGGCCTGGGAGGAATTCTAACGGGCGGCTGGGCCCAGCGGCGGTTGGCAGGCCTGCGCTGGAGTTGGGGGCGGGGCCTGCTGCCGCCTTGTCAGCGAGTGACGTCAGCGGTGCGGCGGGGCGCTCTGGTGATGTACCTGCCGAGCGCCCTGAGCCTCTCCTCCCTGCAGCATCGTTGCCTCAGAAGGATCCCGGTGAAGCGGGCGAAGCATGGCGGCGGCGGTCGGCGACAAATCGGGCCTGGCATTCAGGGCCTGAGGCTACAGAGGCCCTGTCTGGAGGAGGAGCCACATGGAGCGGGGGCGGGGGGGGGGGCTGCGCTCGGAAAACCCTGAAGAGAATATGCAGCTCCCTCTCTTTTGTCGGCGCCACTGATCGACGGGTCCAGGATGTGCGGCCTCTGGGGCTTTGGGCTGTGCGGCTGCAAGAGCCAGTGGAGCGGAGTCAGAGGGGAGGAGCCAAGTCGGGCCAGATTGGAGGGACGTCAGGATGCAGGAGGTCCGGCTGGCGGGGTCTCTACCCTTGTGCAGCTTGGTGAGTATGATTCTATGTTTTGTTTGTCTTCACATGCTGGTCAGGTACACAGTAAGGGGGGGTGACAGGTCAGCTGGGGTTAGGATTGGGGGTGCCAGCGGGTGTTAAGGGTAATGCGTTAAGTGGGGAGTTGTCAGAATTTAAGTTGCGTTTGCCAGTTGCGGGCACAGATTGGGGGCTAGGGACACCCCGGCGCCAGTGGCGGCTTGGGTTAATTCATCCGTCATTGCGGCTAGTGTGTACACAGTTGGGAGTATCTCTTCCACAGTATTAGTGGCAGTTCAAACAGAAAGGAACAAGGAGGTAAAAAATGTATTGTGAAAAAGGGGGAAGGACGATAGCAAGAAGGTAGATGTGGGGAAGTGGCGCTGGCACTTGATTCTTCAGACATATGCTAATTGGTTGCAGGCGCTGCAGTTTGGGCAAGAGTAATTGGCGAAAAGGGGCCAGAGAATTGTTTTCATTTGTTTTGCTATATGGGCTCGATTGGTGAGGCCTATAGGATTGATGGGGGGTAGACCTGGATCCGTTATGGCGAGCAAGGTCATCAGAGGATGGTTGCCGTCCATCCATAAGATGGGATCAGAAGGATATAGGTTTGTGGTGGTGGGTGATGGTGGCAGTCAGATATGGTCAGTCATTTCAGGGCGGGGCGGGGTTCCCCGGCCGGTCAGAAAGCTGGGGTGTCAGTGGTCAGTGCGGACAGACGGGGTCCTAGAAGTCAGGTTCGTGTTGGTACGTTAATGAGGGGGAATGCAAATTCGGTGCCACTTGCCGTTGTTTGGACACCTCTGCACCACTGTAAAGGAGCATCCCATGGGGTGTCCAAGGGTCAGAGACCGGGGAGCTTAGTGCGATGCTTCCGTACCTAAATTGGGATCCTGATAGGGACAGAGCTGAAGTTTGAGGTTAGGTTTTGGGGAGGGTTTCAGGATTCATTTCCCTGTTTTGAAGTCCCAGGGCAATCAGGAATCTCTCTCGGCGTATCAACATGGGGCGGTGGTAGGTGGAAGTTGGGAAAGGAGGTGGCGTTGGGGAGAGTGGGGGGCATAGTTGGTCACCCTCCTACCTTTTTTCTAATTTGTGGTTTCGCCATTCGGGGTGGGGCCCAAAGGGGGAGCCAGGTAAAGTCGGCTAATCCACTATTTGCCCCATCTCAGGGGTAGGTCAGTGAATGATGGTATACTGGCTGAGATTCGTTAGGTGTTGTATACGTCATTTGATGAGGCTACAAGTAGGAAAAAAGTGGTGGGGGAGGTGTGTTGATGACAATAGACAGATATTGAGGCAGCTTTCCGGGTCTTACCGGTTCATCCAAAAATGTGTTCGGTTATTGGGTTGTTTTTGGAAGGGAGATTATTTTGGGGACCCCTGCTTGCCAATGAGTTGTGCAGTATCGTGCACATTTGTTGAAACCTTTAGTTCTTTTTTAGAATGGGTGGGGCATAATGTTTTTGGTTTGGCATCACCGGTACCTTACCGGGATGAATTTTTTGGTGTGTGGGATTGGCTGTTTCGGCACAGACACCAGCAATGGAATGGATGGCGAGAGGCTTTGGGGTGCCTTTGGCATCTGGGAAAAAACTGTTGGGCCAAACACCTGTGTTTGTTTTTCTGGTCATTGTAATTGACTCAGTGATTAGGGAGGTTCGGCTTCCTGAGGACAGGTTGCCACGCTTAAGGTTGAGGTAGCAAGGGCATGCCGGGTTAGGAAATTACAATTAAAGGAGGTTCAATCACTATTGGGGGGGAAATTTAATTTTGCATGTCGGGTAATGTCCATGGGCTGAGTTTTTCACGTCGGCTAGCTTGCGTTACAGCTGTAGTGCTTGCTCCTCAACCCTACATACGTTTGTCGGCGGAACATAGACCGGACTTGTTGGTTTGGGGAGAGTTTTTGGGGAGCGGGACAATGGTCGTTCGTTGCTTAAGGATGAGGTAGTGGATAATTTCAAATTGGAATTGTTTACAGATGCTGCGGGGACTCAGGTTTCGGGCCCCCCCCCCCACCCCTTTTTTCAGGGTCAGTGACGTGCGGATTGGTGACCAGAAAGTTGGACGGCGGAGGAGTTGACAAGGAATGTGTCGCTGTTAAAAAAAATTTCCAATGATGGTCGCACTTCATTTGGGGAGGGACCAGTTGTCGAATAAGTAGATCCGGTTCAACTGTGACAATATGGGGGGGTGCTGGCGATTAATAACGGCTCGGCATATTCTCCCACAAGTTGTTCTGGTGTTGCGGCAGCTGGCCTTTGTTTAGAAATTTGATACGTGTCACAGCAGCTCAGGTAATAGGTATAGAGAGTCTAATAGCGGACGTCCTCTCTTGTTTTCAGTGAGATTGTTTCCGGGTTTTTGCAGTAGAGGCGGACGGCAGCAGCTTGTAGTCTCCTGGGCAGCTTTGGAGTGTAGTCTTCAAGCAGCAAGACTACTGATGCGGGCTGTTTGGCTGGTGCCACGTGGGTGGCGTATCAGGCCACATGGGTTCTCTGGGAGTAGTGGTTGGGTGATTGCATGCTGATTGAGGATTCCCAGTTAGGGCTGTTCCTGGGAGAAATGGGGGAAGGGGCGATAACAGGTTGGTTTTTCACGAAGTGGAGTCATTCGATTGGAGGTTTGGCATGCGAGTTCTGGTTGCGAGGTGTACAGGATTTGACAATTTGTTGGGCAGTTCAGGCATTGAAGGGTTCGCATGGGGGCCGTGGGCCGCGTGATGGTAGACGGCCTGTGTTATTTAGCTTAGTGGAATGTGTGGGTAGGGAATTGCGAGTAGTTTGTACATCTGCATTGAGGTATCATTGTTGCGGTTGGCTTTTCGTTGACGGTTTTTCGGGGCTTTGCGTATTGGCGAATTGGTATTTCCCAGTATGACGTGCCCCGGGGGGCTTGGGTAATAGTGACGTCCTAATTTTGGAGCATGGGGATCGAATTTTGGATCCAGAATTTTTGTCCAGATATTAGTTCATTAGTGTTTTTTGGGCATGTTTGAGAACATTGGGGCTGGTTTCGGTGATGCTTGCGGTGCATTCTTTTCGTATTGGGGCGGCGATGGAAACCTCTGAGTGTGGTCTCCCTGCCGAGACAGTTAAACAGATTGGTCAATGGAAGTCTCAGTGTTGTAAGTCGTGGGTTCGCAATGGTTTTCATGGGCAATTGATCGGAAGACTGGTTCTGATAGAGGGGACATGGGGGGGGTGTCATTCTTTGTGTTTGTATTGGAGCTACTTGGTATTTTTGTTAGTGCTTTATTTTCCAGACCCCCCCCCCCCCTTTTTCTTGCCTGGTATGGATCCTGGGCATTATAATGTGTACTGGGGAGCACAGAGAGCAGATACGAGAAGAAACAGAAGACAGCTAGTCTGGTCAGAGGGATAGGGCTCTTGTCGGATGGCTTGAGATCAGGGGTATGGGGTAGAATACGGCGTTGCAGGGGGTGCATACCTATGCTCATTTGGGCAGACCCCCTGACATTTTGGTTTTACGCGTCGAGGAACTTATTTGGGTGAGCGGCTTTTTCACATTTTGATAAAGATATTAAGCATGATTTGTTGCGGTTATGGGTGTCTTTTCCAGGAGTGACAATTTTGTGGTGGGACATGGTTACACGAAGGGGTTGGGCGGAAAGCATGGTCTGTGGAAAAGCTGAATGAGGTGCTGGTGAAAGTTAATATGGTTATCTCAAAAACTTGTGGTCTGCAACGTGGGAGTTTCAGCTCGGTATGTTGAGCTGGAGCGGGAGGTTGACGGGTCTTTGGTAGGCGGATGGGGGTGCATTTGAATGCAGTAGGGGTTGATTTGTGGGCCCTTGGAGTGCAGGGAGGTATTGAGCGAGCTTTGCTATTGTGGGGGGTCTCAGGCACTTGAAGGTTATCAAGGTGCCCTCGTTGTGGCAGGTTTATTGGTGGGTCCTTGAAGTTGGTGCTAAATTGGTTCGGGGAACCCATCCGGGTATGGATCCCCTCATTGGCAGAATGGTTGGTCACCTGGTGATTTTTGGGGGATCCCGACGGGGTATGTCGGGGCCCCCGTGGGTGTTTTTGGTGGTTAATGAAGGAATAACCCTTACACTTTGGTGTTCCTGAGCCAGTGTGGGTAACGGCTGGGAGCAATTTGGTTATATGGCTTGGTTATGGGAATCACCAGGGTTTTAGCTTCAAGGACCTTACCACAATGCAAATTTTTACATGTTATGTATTTGTTTAATAAATGGCTGCTATGGCCAAAATTATCCAAAAGTTAAATCGGTGTCTGAGTGGTTATTAGCGGATAAGGGGAAATTGGAAAAGGGGTGTTTATGCTTAATTTTGGCCGGAATCTACAATTCCAGGGTCAAGAATGGCCGGAGCACTGACCCCCCTCCCCCCGGGCATGTGTGGAGGCCAGCATGACACTGATTGGAGTGGAGGTCATGGTGTCACGGGTAGGGGAGGGGGAGTAAGTCAGGGTACAGTAAAAAGGTGATGCTGGGGGAGGAGCGGCACTTTTCCCGCTCTGGGACACCAGTGAGAGTCCCGCCCGCCCTCCCTAAAGTTTTTGAGTTCGCAATGAGCTGGAAGTTTTGTGGGGGCGGTATGGAAGTTTATCGGGTCGTAGTGGCCTGGTGGCAGGTTTATTGGTGGGTCCTTGAAGTTGGTGCTAAATTGGTTCGGGGAACCCATCGGGGTATGGATCCCCTCATTGGCAGAATGGTTGGTCACCTGGTGATTTTTGGGGGATCCCGACGGGGTATGTCGGGGCCCCCGTGGGTGTTTTTGGTGGTTAATGAAGGAATAACCCTTACACTTTGGTGTTCCTGAGCCAGTGTGGGTAACGGCTGGGAGCAATTTGGTTATATGGCTTGGTTATGGGAATCACCAGGGTTTTAGCTTCAAGGACCTTACCACAATGCAAATTTTTACATGTTATGTATTTGTTTAATAAATGGCTGCTATGGCCAAAATTATCCAAAAGTTAAATCGGTGTCTGAGTGGTTATTAGCGGATAAGGGGAAATTGGAAAAGGGGTGTTTATGCTTAATTTTGGCCGGAATCTACAATTCCAGGGTCATGTAAAGGGGAATAGTGAATATCTATATTCAACCTTTCAACTCAATTCAGTTAGTTAATAGTGATGGGCGAGCACTAAAATGTTTAGGTGGTCGTTACTTGAGCCAAGCAATTTGTAATGCTCGAATGCTTGTCTGTTGTAATGAGCATAATGGAACTCAATGAGAAACGCGACCATTTTTCCAGCAGACCCCTCCAAGAGGTCTGAGTGGGGCCTAGAAATTACTGAAATGCATGCAAACACCGTTGAAATGGAATAGGAACAGCACATGGAAGTTGCCTGGACACATCTCTGACTCAGATGGTGCTGCTCGGAATAATTTTATCAGAGTATTACGCCCCTTTAACTGACTGAAAATGATACTTAAAAAAAACGACAACTTTTTGGTACAAAATGTTAGGAAAACAGTCTTTCATGTATATAATGACATGTTTCTAAGGCAAATTTAAATAGAGAGAAAAACCGCCTTCTCCACCCCTTTGGCTATACAAAAATGTAGCTGTTTCCCATTTCAGCCAGGAAAAAAAACAAATTGTGTGTATTAGCTTTATGAAAACTCATCACTTTTGCAGTGATTATAAAATCAGAGATCCACCCGCACCTGTTAACTAGTTAGAGTGCGCTGTCAAACTCAGCATTATTTAACATGTGCTGGTGGGGACCGTGCCAATCCCTTCCACCTTCAGCGCTCTGGTGAAGCGATAACACAGATAACACCGATGGGTTTTCATTGTGAGGGTGGCAGGGGGCCGTAGTCATGGGCAGAGGTGAGCCCCTACCTCCAGGCAGCATCTCTCTTCTGTTCTACACTCCTGCCACCTCTAGAGTGCAACCAGGGACACTGACTCACCCCAGGGCTATGGGGTATTCAGTCCTGGGACGAATATTTATGGGGACAGTTCACTGGATGGCCATTGCCCAGATCCGTGACCCTGGGGGTCTCTTGAAAGGAGTTATGCACAGGGGAACATTTAATAAAGTTTTTATCGTGATGCCGCTTGCGGGTTGTGGTTATGGAGATGGAACTGCCGTTGCACAGTCTCGCACCGCTGGGGCTGATGGTAATGGCAGCCTGGATGTTGGGCCCTCCGCAAGTAGGGCCGGAACCCCACGGGGTAAGCGATGGAGTTAGGCGCGGAAAGAAGGTAGGCCACACATGAGATTGCAGTGTAACTGGGTTCTTTACTCACAGCAGTTTGATGGCTGGTACCCAGAGGAAGGCTGGTCCTCACCGCTGGTTTCCTTAGACCAAGTACCGGTTTGGTGATCTGGTGACTATTTTCCCCTGCACCCTTCTCTAGATGGTGGGTCCCCGTGGCTTAGAGCGTCAGGGGTCCCCTCCTGGTAGTCTCTCAATCTTTAGTCCTTACGGCGGGCAGTTTGAACCCTGTAGGGTTGGTGTCCTCCCATTACTGCTGGTGCCCCCGGACTTTACCGTCAGTGAGGTCCTGGTGTGATGCCCTGCAAAACCAGGTAGTCACAGAAAGAGTTAATTTTCCTTGGCAACTACACAATCCCCACACAGATGTACACCAGCCAATCAGGCCCTACTCACCCCCTCCCCAGGAAAAAGGGATGGGGCGAGAGGAGTTAGGTTGAGTTGTGCAGTAGTCAGTGAAGCGTTGACAGGGAGAAGCGTGGAGCTCCCTGGAGAAGATGGTATTTGGGGGTTGGAGCCCCGGACTACCGAACTAGGTGGCAGTGAGGGCCACAGGCAACGGAAATCCTGTTGCGGGGAACCTGAGGCGACCGGGACAGGGTTATAGCCCGCTGGTGCCGGGAGAGGGGACCCAGTCTGGAGGCCATTCAAGCGAACTAGTCCAGACACGAGGGAGACAGACAGTAAGAGTGGAAGGAAGGGCCCTGGCTGTACATCTGGGTATGGGACACGAAGACACCCGCCAAAGGTGACCGGCCATTTGGCAAGTTGGTTGACAAAACAGACTGTGTCTTTACTGACCCTCCACATCAACACAGCCTCATCCAGCACCATGACTACCAACTGTAAGTGCTCTACTTCCTGCCTCCTAAAGACTGCTCCCTGCAACCTCTCACATTACACTGGGCCGTGGAGGGGATCCCACCTTGCTGCCCTGCTCCATCAGTCCCAGGCACGGTCCCCAGAGGCAGCGGCGGTGCCACCATCTCATCACCGCAACCCACGGGTGGCGTCACAGACAATCTCCCCTGTAAATAACCCCTTTTCACTTGTGGGTGGCGGACCGCTCCTCAAGCCTGGGTCCGGTCCCCACTTGAGCCACAGTAAAGCCCCAGATCTGAGCATCCCCGAGCAGCCCGTTAGCTACGGTTTGGCCCCTGCCCGCAACACTGGATGGTTCCCTCACTGTGCAGATTTTATCAGGTCTGCCTGGAGGGTTTGCCTGACCTAGGGCTCTGTACCCCGTCAGTGCTATGGTTCCGAGAGTACTCCACTGTACTCCTTCGGCAACCACCCACCTGCGCCTGACAGGTCACTGTTACACACTCCCGTCAGTATAGGTACGTCCGTCTCCTCTCACTTCTACTTACTGACTGGCTGACCCCTCCTCCCTGGTTGTCGTCTAGTGGACTGGATCGGCTCCACCACTGGTTGGCCATCCATTGGGTTCAACTCTAGTCTGTCACCAGTCCTTGGGAAAGGGAAAAACTGGGATTATATATGTGTTTTGGTGTTACCGGTGTGGCGCCCCTGAGGCTTTCGTCACCACAGAGGTACTGCACCTCAGCCAGAGGTGTGGTATCCCATTCTGAATAGGAAGGGGGTCATCTACTGATTCACAGACAAAACCTGCACACACCAATTGGTAGGTCACACACCGGGTCAGGGTTTAAGGCAGGCACTCCATTAATGCTGAGAGTAGCGACCAGTATACCTGGTTATGGGGCCTTAAGTCCCATTCTCTGGCCTGAGAGGGGGGGGAGCCTAGCAAGGAGGAGTGTGGGAGGAGTCGGGGGAGTGGAGAGAGGAACCAGTTAGTTCAAGTTGAAAGGCAGTCAGAGAGAGACGAGGGGGAGAAGGAGTCTAGGAGTGTGTGAGGTGGGCTGTCAGGAGAGTGACAGCGGACAGAAAGACCAAGTCAGAAGGAGGTTTCTGGTGGAGATCCTGGGGTTTTGCTTGGCCCAGGTGACACTGATAGAAGGGATTCCAGGGTGCCACGGAAGTACCCTGGAATCCCGTGGACCTGTTCCACTAGAAATAGTGGAGGGATCCGGCTGCAACACAGGAACGGTCCCTAGGCAGAAAGAAGGAAGACATTACTTTCAGAGAAACCAAAGGCCCGGGAGATCGCTTCAGGCGCCTGAGACCATAACATGCCACAGATCACCTGCAAGGGGGAGCAATAGAAGACCTAGGTCAGCCACTCTTTGGACAGGCTCGGTGGCAGAGGCGAAGGACAGCCTACTGCAGTTCAGCGCTAATGGGACAGCCAGAAAGGACACATTGAGGGGTGCACCGGGGCTGACTCTTGAACTATTCGGGATCGGCGGAGGCCCATGATGGCAGATCCTGGCATACAGTGGGTAACCGGTTAGCTGCAGTGTTGAGAATAACAGTGAGTAAACATCTTGACTGCAAAGCCCTGTGTCGTCTGCTTTGTCTCACATCTCATCAACAGACACCATAGACTTTTCCAAAGGTTGCCCCGGGGTACCCGCTCCACCTGTGGGGAGCAAGAAACACCTCAGCTGCCACAACATCAGCCCCAGGGGTCCCTTCCAGCAGCTGCGGCTTCATAGCCGCACAATTCCACAGGTGGCGTCACGAATATCAATAAACTACAACTCCCATCATCACCTCCCCCATCAGCCACAGTAACTGACTCCACCAGGGTCACGGAGTTGGGCCCCGCCACTGCTGACCACCCCCGACTAGTCCGGCCCAACACCGAGTCACCTAAGGCCCTAAGACTCTTTGACAGGATGCAGTACCTTGTAGCTCCTGATGGCTTCATGGGCGCTACAACACCACAACTTCTCTTCATGAAGATCAATTCAGACACAGAGTCCAATAGAACGTTTAACACTTCTTTACTGAATAACTCACACAGTTTCTGTGGAGCACATACACTGCGGGCACATAGCTTTAACGTTACAGGCATGACTGTTTGGGGTTTTTTTTTTACACTTTTTCCAGCACACTGCTCTCTCCTGTAAATCTCTCCATTTTCCTCCGGCAACACAACATGGCTCTAACTGCATCTCTTCCCATAGGGATTCATTTCACCACCACTCGGCGTTCCTTCACCACTGTCGCTAAGTGGACCCGTTTGCCTAGGTCTATGTTACCTCACACCTAGACTGGTCCTATCAAAGTCAGTTACTTCCCGAAAATTCACCTAGCATCAAGGCCCACAACTTAAGGGTCAGTCTGTGCCTATTTCTGCACCCGGCTGCTGAAGAGCTTCCTATGTACACTCGATCTGGGTTTCCTAGGGTGACCATGAGGGTCTGGCCGAATTACTCTGGACTTCTCTCACTATACCTCTCTCAGGTACAGCTTCTTCTCTCTACTCAACAGTGTCCCAATCTGAACTAAACTAGGAAGTATTACCTGCCTTAACTCCTACTGTGGGCCAGCCTCCTTCCCCTTAACTCCTTCAGCCCTGCCACTCCATCCCAACCCTAAACTTTCCCCTAAGCTAAGGTTCCAGGAAGCAGTGACACCTAGTGGTGGATGATAACAGTGCACCCGAAGGTACACTCATGCAACCATAGTACTTACATAAATATACAGATAAATCATGATGTTTTCAGGGGGAGTTGCAGGGCACCAGTCACCCTTCACATCATGACAGCGGGGGTTAGTTGATGACCCCTGTCGCAGCCATGACGAAGTTCCTGTGAATGCCAGCAGAGCCCCGGTATGTATTGGACAACAGCTTTTCTGCTGTTCAGAGGGATACTGAAGCATCCATAAGAACAGCAGATGCAATCAGATAATGCAGGCTTCAAGTCTCCTAAGGGGACTTATAAAATCAATAAAAAAAATATTAAAAAAAAAGTTTTTAAAATTCTGGAAAAAAAAACCCTAAAAGTTCAAACCAGCCCCCCTTGTGCCCATTGAAAATAAAACAATAAAAAATAACGTATTTTCTGGTTTGTAAGATGAACTTTTTCACCCCAAAATTGGGGGGAAAAATGGGGGCGTGTCTTACAAACCGCATATGGCTTACCAGGGCGGCAGTGGTGGCGCAAGGTCGGCGATACATGGGGCTCAGAGGGGGTGTCACTGCAGTGGAGCAACTCCGGAGGGGGGAGTGTCGTGACTCAAGAGAGTCAGTGTGTGGCAGCAGAGGGTTGGCGATACTGTGGGTTCGTGGGGTGTCGCGGCAGTGGGCGCCATTGATCTGCTGGTGGACTGTGGGCTGTTTTGAATCACCAGCGGTAGATGCGATGGACTTCAAGAAAATGACCACAGAGGCCAATCTACGCACGGCCATTTTCTTGAGGTCCATTGCGTCAACCGCCAGCAGATCAATGGCGCTCGCTGTGACACCCCACGAGCCTGCAGTATCGCTAACCCTCCGCTGCTGCACACTGACCCTCTTGAGCCGCAACAACCCCTCCTCCGAGCTTGCAAGCAGATCAATAGCACTCGCTGCCGTGACACCTCAGGAGCCCACTGTATTACCAACCCGCTGCACACTAACCCTCTTGAGCCGTGACATCCCCTCCTTCAAGCCCGCAGCATTGCTGACCCTCCTGAGCCGCGACACCCCTTCCTCTGAGTCCGCAGCATCACCTACCTGCCTCCTCTGACCTTCCTGAGCTGCCCCAACACTGCCGCTCCCCCCAACAGTGAGCTAATAGAAGAGGCACTAGGATTATAAGACGGACCCTCATTTTAACAGTAAAAATTAGTTTTTTCCTTTTTTCCTCCTTCAAATTTGGGGTGTGTCTTATAAGACAAAAAATACAGTATATTTAGTATTGCTTAGTTTAGAAATGTGCAATCTATCAAAATATAAAATCAATTACTCTGATCAGTAAAGGACGTAGCAAGAAAAAAAAATCAAAAAGCTAGACTTGCGGTTTTTCGTCGCCGCAATATTAAATTAAAATTCAACAGAAGAACAAAACATTGTATCTACCCAAAAGAAGTATAGTTAGAAACAGCATCTCAAGATGCAAAAAATAAGCTATCACACAGCCCCAAGCCCCTAAAATTCAAAATGCTATGGGTCGTGGAAAATGGCGACAAAAGTGAATTTTTTTTTATTTTTACAAACTTCTCAATGTTTTTCACCACTTACGGTATATAAAAAAGTAAAACTATACATATTTGTTATCTATGAACTTGTACTGACCTGGAGAAACATACTGCTAAGTCAGTTTTACCATATAGTGAATATGGTAAATAACAATCCCAAAAAACAATTGTGGAATTGCACGTTTTTTGCATTTTCACCAATCTTGGAATATTTTTTCCCATTTTCCAGTACAAAATGGGGCAGAATGAATAGTGTCATTCAAAATTACAACTAGTCCCACAAAAAATAAGCCCTCATATGGCCATATTGACAAAAAAATAAAAAAAGTTATCGCTCTTGGAAAAAGGGGAGGAAAAAACGAAAACAAAAAAGCATAAAATAGTCTGGTCATGAAGGGGCAAATTTGCATCAAACACATTGAAAACGATGCAAAAATTCAAACATAGTCTTATAATCGGGCCATCACCCACCGTATTTCTCTGTCACCTTTAACTACAGTAGATGGATGACACAGTATAAAGCAGGGATGTAAAACTCCAATACATGGAGGGCAAAAATGGAAAAATTGGACAAAGTGGCAGGCCAATCTAATTGCAGGCCCCACATTGTCCTCCATACAGAATAATGGACCCTACATAGCCAGACAGCTTCAGGGCGGGAGGTATACGTGCCTGTGCCCTGGACAGGGGATTGACCAGCACGTAGCACGGGGATGAGGTAGTGGGGTCACCTGCAGACAATTATTGTGGACCCAGGTGTTTGTCTTACCTAGTTGGGTGTTTGGATGACATGTGCCTGAGCATGCTGGTGGTGGTCAGGCTGGTAGTGGTTTGGCCCCTACTGAGCATGGCACAGTACAGCTTGCAAATGACCATTTTCTTGTCTTCTGCACTTTTATAAAGTACCATATTAGAAAACGCCTAATCCTTGGCCTGGGATCTTGCTGCGAGTGGGTGCTCTGGGGAACAGTTGTCCCCCTTGTCCATCTAGCCTGCCTACTGTCTCTTGCTGCCTGTTGTGGTGCTGTGGATCCCTCCCCCACTCAGCTGCTGTCCTTGCTCTGCATGCCACCTCGTCATGTTGGGCCAGTGACTTCATCATCCACCACCTTGTTTTCCACTTCTGCATTTGTGACGCCCTGGCCGGGCCAGGTAGTCACAAATAGGGCCCCGCATTACACCGGGGTATATAGGTAACATTCAGCCAAACATTAAAACCCTAGTCACCCCCTCAGGGCTTGATGAACACACCAGGGGGCGGAACCAGGCGGTTGGAAGACGCCCATCTAGGAGTCTCAAATAGCCTGAGGCGGGAAAGTAAACAGTTGAAAGAAAAGGTTGAGAGTTCAAGTTGGAGAGGTGTGTGGGCTGGAGCTGTGTCGACTGAGATGGCTCGGTGGAACCGAGGTGGACCGGGACAGGGTTGTAGCCCGCCAGTACCGACCCGGGGAACCGACTCGGAAACCGGAGCACAAAGGGGGGTACTCAGACCCTGAAGCTAGGTCCAGAAGCTACTGGGGGCTAGCTAATTAACTGATTGTGGCCAGGACTAGAGATCCTGTCCCACCCAAAGTCCCGACTGAAGGCAACAGCCCAACGAGGGGGATAAACGGCCACTGCCACGGCTCAGAGATCCCACGGGCAAGCGTCTGCGGGCAAAGGGCTCCTTAGGCAACAACAAGCCAGGAGCGGACTCCTGAAGTTGCAAGCACAGCAGTCCACCATCCAACACAGGTGCAGGAGAAAGACAGAGACCACCAGTGAGGTGGGGGACCAAACCGCAGCCGGCTGCGGGCACCGACCACCATCACCTTGGTTTACTAGAGACTCGTGTGTTTACTAATAGTGAGTACATCAGCACCCTCCGGTCGCCCATCTGCCTGTACCACCAAACACCCCCAACGGGTCCCTGAGGCACCATCCCTGCCCACGGAAGGGTTAACAACTTGCTGCACAATATCTCCCCCGGGTGCCCCGTAACTGCAGCGGTAGTGTCCACCTTCACCACATACCGTGGGTAGCGTCACGAACTTAACACGGCTCCGGCCGTACATCTACGTCCCCAAACCACAACCCCACTTTTAGTTGACTTGACCGCGAGACCCCCGGGTCCGGAGACCCTCGAGCCACCCACTGAAGGTCCAGATCCAAGCGGCTCGGCTGCCGAGCACGGGACGGTACACATTTTGTTCCTCAATCTAACTTCTAGACTTCATCTGACTCTCTGTCTCATTATCATCCTCCTCTTGAGACGGTAATTGCCATTCCCCACCGTCACCTATTTCTGACCATGGCTGTTCAAATATTTAGGCATCACACTATCTCCATATTTGTTTTCACACTAGGAACAGGGCAGTACCCAGCAAACGGTGAAAAGGAAGGGAAACTCTGTGTATAGGGAAGGGGGGAATAGTGACTCCTGAGCAAATCTACCGCTGCGCCCTGGAGTTCATCACCACCCTAAATAGGATTCGCACCTATGTGCCAAGTAGGATACCTGACCCTAGGTTGACCCTGTATCTAGGCCCTAGTTAGGGAAAGGATGGGATGACCTGTTTGTCAACCCCACTGAGCATTAAAGAACACACAGGGATCACAAACAAGGGAAGGAAACAACAACTTATCTTCAGATGCCTCAGAAAGAGGAACTGGAAGCAACAACCAGGTTAGGGTAAGTTCACACAGTGCGTTTTTCGCGGCATTTTTGCGCGTTTTTCGGGTGCGTTTTTGCTCAGAAATCTGCATGAATTTGCTTCCCCAGCAAAGTCTATGAGTTTTCATTTTGGCTGTCTGCACACAGCGTTTTTTTTTTAGCTGCGTTTTTGTGGTGCCCACAAAAACGCAGCATGTCAATTATTTTTGCGTTTTTCACTGCGTTTTCCACCCATTGAGTTCAATGAGATGTTCAAAAACGCAATGAAAACCGCAAATTGCAAATATAGCTGCGTTTTAGTGCGTTTCTTATGACTAAAAATGCAGCTATAAACGCAAGGGGTGGGTAGTAAAGTGACATGTACAGGAAGAGGATTCCTTCTGTCAGTAAACAGAAGCGTGAATCCTCCCGGTACTGCCACCGTTGCTTCCATTTCCCACCCAGTGCCATGTCCGCTCCCGTGCAGGAGGTGGAAGCGGCTGCTAAATCAAAAGTGAACAGTAGAAAAATCTCAAACTCACCTGTCTGCAGACTCCTGGTGCCATGTCTGCTACCAACTCCTCTCCCGGTACTGCCACCCCCGCTCCGGCTGTGTGCAGGCTCCCCGGGCACATCCAATAGCTGCAGGACCCGGCGCTGATCACCTGATGCGGTCACCTGACGCATCAGCTGATCGTAAGTCTCGTGGTGACGCTGGATTTTACCGCCCGGCCGGCTATCAGCTGATGCCGTCAGGAGACTTCATAACTGATTACCGGCAGCTCCTGCAGTGGTCGGATGGGAGTCAGGACGGATGTGTGTAGTTGTTTTTTTGTTTGTTTTTGTTGTTGCACTGATGCATCAGCCTAGACTGTACAGCGAGCGAGCGCCGAGTGACAGATTCTCCGGCGCTTGAAGTCAGTTCATGACAGCTGCAGACAGGCTGGGGTGATCTCCGGAGTTCAGGTGAGAGCACCAGAGATTAGCCCGGGATGTCTGCAGCTGTCATGAACTGAACCGCAAATGCCGGGGAATCAATTACTCGGTGCTCGCTGTAAAGTCCAGGTTGCACGCCGGAGCTCAGGTGAGAGCTCCGGAGTGCAGTGCAGGTACCTGAATCCAGGCCTGGCATTACTGGAGTTTCCTCCGGTAGCCAGTTCAACGCTGCACAGAAGTGTGTAGTTTGTTTTTTTGGGTTTTTTTGCACTGATGCATCAGCTGATTGTATAAAAGCCGTTTATACAGTCAGCTGATATGTCATGTGATTCAGGCCTTGAACCTGACACATCATCTGATCGCTTTGCTTTATAGCAAATCAATCAGATGATATTGGATCCGGATTGGACGGCGCGGGACCCTTGACCCAGAATTACTGCGGAGGGGGGTTCTTTATTTTAATAAAGATGGAGTCACTAATTGTGTTGTATTTTATTTCTAATAAAAATATTTTTCTGTGTGTTGTGTTTTTTTTTTATCTTTACTAGAAATTCATGGTGGCCATGTCTAATATTGGCGTGACACCATGAATTTCGGGCTTAGGGCAAGCTGATAATACACAGCTAGCCCTAACCCCATTATTACCCAGCGAGCCACCCTGCATCAGGGCAGCTGGAAGAGTTGGATACAGCGCCAGAAGATGGCGCTTCTATGAAAGCGCCATTTTCTGGGGTGGCTGTGGACTGCAATTCTCAGCGGGGGTGCCCAGAAAGCTTGGGCACCCTGTATTGCGGATTCCAATCCCCAGCTGCCTAGTTGTACCTGGCTAGACAGAAAAATTGGGCGAAGCACACGTCATTTTTTTTTAATTATTTCATGAAATTCATGAAATAATTAAAATAAAAGGGCTTCCCTATATTTTTGGTTCCCAGCCGGGTACAAATAGGCAGCTGGGGGTTAGGGGCAGCCCTTACCTGCCTGCTGTACCCGGCTAGCATACAAAAATATGGCGAAGCCCACGTCATTTTTTTTGTTTGTGGGGCAAAGAAATCCTGCATACAGTCCTGGAAGGAGGATGCTGAGCCTTGTAGTTCGGCAGCTGCTGTCTGCTCTCCTGCACACACTATTGGATGGAGGATGCTAAGCCTTGTAGTTCTGCAGCTGCTGTCTGCTCTCCTGCATCCACTAGTGGATGGAGTTTGCTGAGCCTTGTAGGTCTGCTCTCCCTCCAGCATACAGTCCTGGATGGAGCATGCTGAGCCTTGTAGTTCTGCAGCTGTCTGCTCTCCTGCATACACTAGTGGAGAATAAAGAACATATTGAAGAAGGAAATGACATCAGACCTTTTTTCTCTTTCTTTTTTTTTTTTTTCAACAATCTTTAATGGCAATGTTCACTGATAAAAAACGCAGCAAAAAACTCACCAAAACGCGGTAAAAATGCATGCGTTTTTGCCGCTTTTTTTGCAGCAAAAAACGCACAAAAACGCAGCGTCAAAAAGACGCAGTGTGTGAGCTTAGCCTTACACCAGAAGAATGTGAGCTGACTGTTTGCACTGAAGACTTGTAGGTAGAGGAGTTATTGCTGGACACCACATAACTGTTACCCATGACACACCCGTGACATTTGCCTCTTGAAATGTGCAGGTTGAGAGCCAAAAGAAGACATAAATGGTAAAGTAAAGAGCTCCTCATAGTGTCCAAGTGTGGGGTCACATATTTCCTTAGACTCACCATGGTGGGAATAAGGAGGATTATGTGGCCCTGACTTTTCACTAGCCAGACTAGACTGTGTGGAAGACATGGTGGTGGTGGTAAACAGACTGGAAGTGTCATGATCCTTGTCAGGCTCAGCCGTGGATGGTATCCCATCTCTGGATTTCAGGTCATGCAGGGGTTAATTGCTTTCTGCCTCATTCTGGAGGTCAGGCTGCTACATCATGGCACTGCACCTGTGGAGCCTTGCCAGTAGTAGTTTGGCTGTGCAGCACGTGAGCCTTCCTTCTGTGAGTATTGTGCCCCTTCCTGTTCTACCTGTCTGCCTCTGTTTCCCTTTGACTTCCCAGTCCTGTCCCTTGTCTCTCCAGGAAGGCTTGTTTACCTAGCCTCTCCTGATCTCCCTGCCCCTTCTCTTTGTATTTGTTTTCCCAGTATCTGACCTTGCCTTGTTTGTACCTGACTTCCGTGTTACTCCTGGTTCTGACCTCTGGTTTATATCTGTCGAGGATTTTTGCTTCTCCCTCTAGTGATGTGTCGGTCGCGAACGATCCGACACAAAGATCCGGCTCCCTGCTGTGAACGACAGGAGCCAGATCACCAGTGTGAGCCAATAAATTCTCTAAACGGCTCTTTTCGACGCCAAAACCCCACCCACCCTCGGCTAAACTCCGCCTACTCAGCAATCTAATTGGCCGCTTGTAAGTGGGCGGAGTTTAGCCATGGGTGGGAGGGGCTTTCGCGGCGGTACTATAATCTTAAATATGTGTTCACCTGGGGTGAACACATATTTAATAAGGAGCCGAGAACGAGCTGAAAGAGCCGGCTCTTTTTGGTGAGCGGAGCCATGGGATCACCAAAAAGAGCCGGACTACCCATCACTATCTCCCTCTAGTTTCCTATTTGATTTCCTGGGTTGACTTGGCTAGCTGACTTATCTATTGTGTCTGCTCCCTCTAGTGGATATTCTGCTTCCTGCACCTTGTGTCAGTTTTTTTCCACTAGAGAGCAGCGTGACAGGAAGCATTATCTGCCATCCAGCCCACAATCTGCTCGCACTGTTCTGACTTCAACAGTGGTGTCCCGCACCTCCCCGTCAAGCAAGACAGGAAACTGGGTCTAGAAGATAAGTGTGTTTGCTTTGCTCCAGGTGCAGGCCCAGTTTGCCCTGGCTCATAGCCACTACATCTGTGTGCACCATCAGCAGGAAATACACTTTCATGTCCCTTACTGCAGGCCTTGCACATTTTAAATTATGTACACAGCTAAGAGCGGTATTATTAGATAATAGAATAAATATCTTTAGCTAGCAGCAGTATGTTGTGTAAGCCTTGATTCCCTGCCTACAGTAATGTAATACATGATCCCTACTTCACCCGCTTGCCCTACACTAAATACAGCTGTATTATTAGGGAATAAATTACATTTCTGAGGTTTCAGGAGAATGGTCTGTTATTCTACAATCCCTCACTACATGCTTCTGTGGCGCCCTGGACAAGCCAGGGGCCACAGAGAACAACACCAACACACCCCACACTCCCGGTCAGGCACACCGAAGTCAGACACAAAACCCTTGTTGCCTTCCTCCAGGGGCTGATGATCACACCAGGGGGTGGGCCAGGCGGTTGGTCCCGCCCACCGAGGAGTTCACAGTCCTGGAGGCGGGAAAAGTAGACAGTCTAGTTTGGACAGTGAAAGTGGAAGGAGGAAAGTGTAGTAGTGGAGCAACTAACTGACAGCGTCCAGGTGTGTGGCCCGGGCAGTACAGCAAGGTTGGCAGACGGTGGTGACCATCTGCAGGAGTGGCCTATCGGAGTTACCGTAAGGACCGTGGATGGGCGGTAGACCGGCGGTACCGGACCGGTACACAAAGAGAAGTCAGCACCATCTGGCAGGGGCTTACGGACCCCAGAAAGGCTAGGAGTCGCCGTGAATTTGCCGAATCCGTTAGTGAAGGGGACCTCCTGGGTTTCCAAACAGCCAAGTCCCGACAGAAGGCAACAGTCCAACCAACAGAGGGAGACACCGCCACCGCCAAGGCAACCGTTTCTCAGGGCCAGAGCCTGCGGGCAAAAAGGTGCTCCTCCAGCCCATATCCAAGCTGGGGAGCGGGTTACCGGTGGGAACCCATCGGAACCATCAACCGTACATAGGTGCAGGGAAAGGCAGTCACCATCAACCTGCCGGGAGAAACAACACCGCAGCCGTCTGTGGGACCCGGCCATCCAGCCGTGTGTTTTACCGAGAACTGTGTCCTCATCGTTGGGCTGAGTGAGTACCACCGTGCCGTACGGCACAGCGCTGCCCCCACGACCCTACACCTCACCAGGCCCCGTGACCCGCCTGTCATCCATCCCTACCCCATCACCGGGCCCCGGGACAACCAACCTCCTACCCACGGAGGGGAGAACTAACAACAAAGCTGCTCCCTGTCACCGCTTCCGGGATCCCCGTCCAGAGCAGCGATGGTGTCACTATTATCACCACAACCGTGGGTGGCGTCACGGACAATAAATCCTCACAATCAATCCCCTTTTCACTCACGGGCGAGGAGCGCTGCTCGAGTCCCCGGGATCCGGCCCACCGCTCGAGCCACCACCGAGCAGCAGCACCAGTGGCCGGACCCAAGCAGTGGGAGAGCGCAGCGTCCCCTCCTCCGCCCGCGACAACTTGGCGTCACGAACAGGATCCTACCGCTCTGCCGTTGGGTAGAGGTGCGCCTTGTTATTGCCGGAGGTGTCCGGCTGAAAATTTGCCGAAGCCGCCATCTTGGGCGCGAAAAATTCCCGCTCGAGCGTCTCCTCGAGTAGTGGAGGCGCGAAGGCCAAAACCCCGCCCCCTGTAGAGGAGGAGCCGGAAAGAGACTAAGGGGGACTGATGGCGTCTGGCCGCATGTAGCCCGCGGCTATAAAAGCAGGGACGCCAGGACCCAGGCGGCCATCTTGTTCCTGGAAGAGGCCGCCAGCAAGATGTACATGCCATCCCGTAGCACCGTAGCCCCCGAGCCTGGAACCGCGGCGTGGGTGGAGATCCGGACCACGCAGCTCCAACAGAGGCTGCAGGTCAAGATGCAGCTCCTCTTGGAGGAGTGGGAGACCGACATAACGGAGGTCATAGCGACCGTGCGGAGACGTGAGGAGGAAGTTGCGGAAGGGAGGGTGAGTGACCCACGCCCCGGTACCCCAAGTGGGTCGGTCATCGTGGCTGCGGGACCCGGTCTGAACCTGCTCGCCCTGCTACCTCCCTCGCTACCCATCCCAGCTGCCATGACCCCGCCACTAGGCCTGCTACCCCCGCAACCGGTAGCGATACCCCGCATGTCCGCCCAGGCGGACCAACCTGTAGCCGGAGCCCGTGACCAACCTGAAGTGCTGCCCTGGAAAGTCCAGAAGCCTGAGCCGGAGGCATTTACAGAGACTTTCCCCGAGCCGGAGCCGACAGGCCGCTCCATGCAGAAGGCTCAACGGAAGAAAGCCCCTGTGCCCATCCCCCACACCTCGGCTGACGTTGCGCCGGGTTGCCGCTGCAAAGCAGCACCCCAGGCCAAGTCACCGCGGAACCTTCCACCCAGATCGCCAGTGGTGGGCAGTGTCCGGAAGGTCTCGCGGGGCCCGACCCATGCGCCGGAGCTCGCAGCAGCACCGTACTGGGATAGGGAGCCGGTACCGTTGGGCCCGGAGATCGCAGAATGGGAGAAGAAGAAGGCAGAGATGGTGGCCCGTACAATCCGGGAGAAGGAGAGCCTGAGACAAGCGACCTTCCGTGTCCGGGGCCCCCTGTATGAAGGGCAGGTGAGGCGGTTTGATGTCCGCCGGGGCTATGGTTTCATATATGAGCCAGGCCTGGAGGCCGAGATCTTCATAGCCTGGTGGGACGTTAACGCCCACCTGCCAGAAGAGCACCCAGGCCGCAACTTGATGCCAGGGGACCTGGTGCAATACACCCGGCACTGCGGGGAGAGGGGGTGGTTTGCGCTGGATGCGAAGTTGAGGGGCAGCCAGGAGGCCCATGTGTGCACTGCGCTCCCTCCCCCAAGTGATGCCGAGGACCCAGAGTGATGGCAGCAGAATACCGTTGTCCTTGTCCCCGTTGGGACCACCAAAGTGCTGTTTTAAAGTTTTGAAAGTTTAAATGATAAGTAAATGATACCGTGAAGATTCACCTGATTGAAGCCTTGATTTGAACCGGTCATTGCCGGCACCATTGTCCCCGTGGGGACCGTTTGAAAAGTTTTGCATAAGGGACTCCTTATGAACAGGCCTGAGAACTTGCAGGGCAACCACAAACTTGTGGCATGTAAATAAAAATGTTTTATGGCTTCCACCGTTACTGCCTCCGGAGAGGCAGATTGGAGGAAACGTCCGCAGTGGAGTAGGCTGGGGCCCAGCCACCACCGGAACCGGTGGCAATCCTCTGGGGGTTTCAGGGGTTCCCCATGGACGTGGGTCCCCTGAAAAGGACAGAACCCGCTCGGGCAATTTGTGCAGGACTGGGGTCAAGGGGTGCTGCCTGTTTGCTTAGGGGCAGCATCAGGGCCAGGTTGCTTGGGTGGGAGAGAGCGGAAGCCGTAATTGTAACGTTAAAGTAAGAGTACCTCCCGATGTGGGAAGATGTTATTATAAATGTAATCTGTGTTTTACCGTTTTTTCTATATTTTTCAGTTGGTGAAAATAAAACCGGTGATGGACGGGCAGCCCGCGGACGGTCTGCATTTAACTAAGGGGGAATGTGGCGCCCTGGACAAGCCAGGGGCCACAGAGAACAACACCAACACACCCCACACTCCCGGTCAGGCACACCAAAGTCAGACACAAAACCCTTGTTGCCTTCCTCCAGGGGCTGATGATCACACCAGGGGGTGGGCCAGGCGGTTGGTCCCGCCCCACGAGGAGTTCACAGTCCTGGAGGCGGGAAAAGCAGACAGTCTAGTTTGGACAGTGAAAGTGGAAGGAGGAAAGTGTAATAGTGGAGCAACTAACTGACAGCGTCCAGGTGTGTGGCCCGGGCGGTACAGCAAGGTTGTCAGATGGTGGTGACCGTCTGCAGGAGTGGCCTATCGGAGTTACCGTAAGGACCGTGGACGGGCGGTGGCCTGGCGGTACCGGACCGGTACACAAAGAGAAGTCAGCACCATCTGGCAGGGGCTTACGGACCCCGGAAAGGCTAGGAGTCGCCGTGAATTTGCCGAATCCGTTAGTGAAGGGGACCTCCTGGGTTTCCAAATAGCCAAGTCCCGACAGAAGGCAACAGTCCAACCAACAGAGGGAGACGCCGCCACCGCCAAGGCAACCGTTTCTCAGGGCCAGAGCCTGCGGGCAAAACGGGGCTCCTCCAGCCCATATCCAAGCTGGGGAGCGGGTTACCGGTGGGAACCCATCGGAACCATCAACCGTACATAGGTGCAGGGAAAGGCAGTCACCATCAACCTGCCGGGAGAAACAACACCGCAGCCGTCTGTGGGACCCGTCCATCCAGCCGTGTGTTTTACCGAGAACTGTGTCCTCATCATTGGGCTGAGTGAGTACCACCGTGCCGTACGGCACAGCGCTGCCCCCGCGACCCTACACCTCACCAGGCCCCGTGACCCGCCTGTCATCCATCCCTACCCCATCACCGGGCCCCGGGACAACCAACCCCCTACCCACGGAGGGGAGAACTAACAACAAAGCTGCTCCCTGTCACCGCTCCCGGGATCCCCATCCAGGGCAGCGGTGGTGTCACTATTATCACCACAACCGTGGGTGTGTCACGGACAATAAATCCCCACAAACAATCCCCTTTTCACTCACAGGCGAGGAGCGCCGCTCGAGTCCCCGGGATCCGGCCCACCGCTCGAGCCACCACCGAGCAACAGCACCAGTGGCCGGACCCGAGCAGTGGGAGAGCGCAGCGTCCCCTCCTCCGCCCGCGATACTTCTCATACACTAATCGCAGTCCAGTATCTTGCCCTACAGTAAATGCAGAAGAATGGCATTATTAGAGAATATAATAACTTTCAATTAGCCTTCAAAAGGACAGTTTGTTACTGTTGTATCAGCAGGTACTGTCATACTATAACACACTGTCCCTTCATCTCTCCCTAGTGCCTACATTATTTTCGAGTGGTGTGCAGCAAACATAGCGTCTTTGGGTCTTATATAAATGGTGGAGAAGCTCCACTGCAACCATATAAGGTTGCTGCCCAAAAAAATGATAATTATGGTAAAAAATATTTCTGGCACACATACGAATATACATAGGATATTGTGAGTATCAGTCATAAAAAATAAAGGAACAAAAAAAACAAAAATAAACAAGGTACGGTATATACAAATCTGCATACAATATTACATGCACCTAATGGTGTACATACGATATGGGTGACTTCAGCAGAAGTGGATATCTTATATAGACCCTATAAAGCCGACCAGCCAACCAATTACAGTAATGCCAGTAGCCAAGATGGCTAGAAAATTACCATGATTGACAGGCAATCCCCACGTGTTTACTACACCGTGTACAGAATTCTTAGGCATGTTGTATTTTAGAGGATTTTTTTTATTATTGATCAACAACTATGTTCTCAATCAACCCAAAAGACTCATAAATATCAAAGCTTACTATTTTTGGAAGTTGGAGTGTTTTGTTTTTTTTAGATTTGGCTATCTTTGGAGGATATCTGTTTGTGCAGGTAACTATTACTGTGCAGAATTATTAGGCAACTTAATAAAAAAAAAATATATTCCCATCTCACTTGTTTATTTTCCCCAGGTAAACCAATATAACTGCACAAAATTTAGAAATAAACATTTCTGACATGCAAATACAAAACCCCAAAAAATAGTGACCAATATAGCCACCTTTCTTTATGATGACACTCAACAGCCTTCCATCCATAGATTCTGTCAGTTGCTTGATCTGTTTACGATCACCATTGCATGCAGCAGCCACCAAAGCCTCCAGGACACTGTTCTGAGAGGTGTACTATTTTCCTTCCCTGTAGATCTCACATTTTATGAGGGACCACAGGTTCTCAATGGGGTTCAGATCAGGTGAACAAGGGGGCCATGTCATTATTTTTTCATCTTTTAGACCTTTACTGGCCAGCTACGCTGTGAAGTAGTTGGATACATGTGATTGAGCATTGTCCTGCATGAAAATCATGTTTTTCTTGAACAATACTGACTTCTTCCTGGACCACTGCTTGAAAAGTTGTCTTCCAGAAACTGGCAGTAGGTCTGGTTGTTGAGCTTCACTCCATTCTCAACCCGAAAAGGTCCCACAAGTTCCCATAAGTTCATCTTTGATGATACCAGCCCATACCAGTATACCACCTTCACCTTGCTGGCGTCTGAGTCGGAGTGGAGCTCTCTGCCCTTTACTGATCCAGCCTCTGGCCCATCCATCTGGCCCATCAAGAGTCACTCTCATGTCATCAGTCCATAAAACCTTTGAAAAATCAGTCTTAAGATATTTCTTGGCCTAGTCTTGACGTTTTATCTTATGTTTCTTGTTCAAAGGTGGACGTTTATCAGCCTTCCTTACCTTGGCCATGTCCTTGAGTATGGCTCACCTTGTGCTTTTTGATACTCCAGTAACGTTGCAGCTCTGAAATATGGCCAAACTGGTGGCAAATGGCATCTTGGCAGCTTCACGCTTGATTTTCCTCAATTCAGGGGCAGTTATGTTGCGCCTTTTTTGCCCAACATGCTTCTTGTGACCCTGTTGGCTTTTTGCCTTGAAACGCTTGATTGTTTGGTGAGCACGCTTCAAAAGTTTGGCAATTTCAGGACTGCTCCATCCCTCTGCAAGACATCTCACAATTTTGGACTTTTCAGAGCCCGTCAAATCTCTCTTCTGACCCATTTTGCCAAAGAAAAGGAAGTTGCCTAATAATTAAGCACACCTTATATAGGGTGTTGATGTCATTACACCACACCCCTCCTCATTACAGAGATGCACATCACCTTATTAACTTAATTGGTAGTTGGCTCTCAAGCCTATACAGCTTGGAGTGGGACAACATGTATAAAAAGTATCAAAATACTCATTTGCCTAATAATTCTGCACACAGTGTAGATGATAAAATGCTAGGAAACGTGGGGTGGGGTCTTGAGCATGGTGTCCAGGCAACAGAATAATCAACTGAGTATCGAGTATTTCAAGCACCCTACTGCTTGATCGAGTACCAAGCAGTGCCAAACACTTTTGCCCATCACTTGTAACAATGATTTGAACGTTTAAATATCAGGCTCCATATCTCACCATCCACTACAGCTTTGAATATGAGACTTCCTTCATTTTATAGACAATCATCTTGGCTATTTTGTGTTGCTCCAATACATAAAAAGAAAATAAACATATGCATGAAAAAACATGTATAATTGCAATCATTTTATGGAGAAATACTTCATTTTTTGGAATAATTTGATAAATATATGTTTTCAATAGTTGCAACTACTAATTATAAATGTATTTTTGCCATTTTATTATTGGAGTAAATGCTATATGGATTTATGTATTACTCACGGTTCTGCTCCTGGAGAATTGTGGATGAAGTAATCCTTACTTTATAAAATTTGACAATATATAATTAGAGCATCAATGTGCTGTCTGTTGTTCACATTGATAACTTAAAGGCTGAAAATACAGCCGTAATTGTCAACTGAACAGGTGTTTGGGTAAAACCAACCACACACTATAAATAGCTGTTGGTCGAATGATTGTTTAACGTATTCTTCTGCAGGTAATATTTTGCCTTGATCTTCTATGCACACTCCTGTGTTCTCTATAAGAGAGCTACTGCTAGTCATTTCTGGTGGTAGCGTATCTGTTAGAGAACATAAGGATCTGCAGTTCGAAATCAGACATGTTGGATCCTTATCTTGCCCTATGATCAACTGTCAGGGGCACTCATACATCATTAGCCGACCCGTCAATATCGGCGGGCTTTGCTAACATTAATGTAATGTGTAAGGACGCCTTAACGTGAACCAGTCACCAGATTTGACCCCTATAATTTGTGGCCACCACCAGTAAGCTATTATATACAGCAGTCTAGAATACTATATGTAAGTGCCTAAGCCGATCTGTATAAGCTAAAAAAACAGCTTTTATTATACTCACTCGTGGCGCGGTCAGGTCCGATGGGCATCGCTGGTCTTGGTCCAGCGCCTCCTATCTTCTTAAGATTCCTGTCTTGCTTCCCTGCTCCGTGTGGATGACGCATTTTTCGTCATCCACACAGAGTCCTGAGCAGATCGAAGTACAGTAGTACGCATGTGCAATGACTCTGTGGATGATGTAGGACGTGTCGTCCACATGAAGCAGGGAAGGAGGACGAGGATCATAAGAAAATAGGAGGTGCTGGACCAAGACCAGCGATGCCCATCAGACTGGACTTGGTTGCAGAGGAGTATAATAAACAGTGCTTTTTACGTTACACAGATCAGCCTGGACACATACACAGCATTCTAGAATACGGTATACAAGGGCTTACTTACTGGTGGTGGCCAAAGCTTATAGGGGACAAATCTGGTGACAGGTTTCCTTTAAGTACTCTAATGGTTATTGGCACTTTTAGCCTAACCAGTAGGGGACATGAACATTTAGCATGAATGCCCCATATAAAACTGATAAGAACTATTAGTTAGAGTTGAAAATCTAGTCTAGTCTCACATTCTTACATGACATAGTGATAATTATTTGGATCACAAATTGTAAGATTTTTTAAGCATATTGCCCCTTTTTTTTGAACATTTCATTGGTTGACATATCTCATTGTATGTAGTTCATGGGTATATTTTCTGGTAGATTATGAAGAATACACATATGAAAAGTTTAATAGTACAGAGTGCTTTCAAGTTTCTTGTGATTCTGTTTATTTGTAGCTATGCAGTGTCCTGATCCAAATGTGGACAATGCTGTCAAATTGTCAGGAAATATTGGCTCATACTCTATAAATACAGTTGTGAAATTTCGGTGCAAGAAGCAATATAAATTGATTGGATCTGATACTGTAAAATGTAATCAAAGTAGTAAATGGGAACCTGAACTGCCAATGTGCCTTGGTAAGTATCTGGGGGTGCAAATAACTTATTAACTAACTTTTATTAACTTTTAATGAGGAAAATAGAAAACAGTAATTCTGTGTTTATATTTTGCCATTTTAAATTTTGCTGCACAAATAAATTAAGTTTATATTACGATTGTTGTGATAGCAAATTTATATAGTTTTATTTATGTTTTTTACTTCTACATAAAATACACTGAAGAAAAATCTTTTTTTTAGTCACTTTACTCTGGCATTGTTGATGTTCTGGTGTGACCCCTAGACCATAAAGCCAAATTGGATATAATTCCACACCAAACATAAAAAAGGGGGTGGACAAAAGTATTGGCACTGTTTGAAAAATCATGTGATGCTTATCTAATTTGTGTAATTAACAACACCTGTAACTTACCTGTGGCACCTAACAGGTGTTGGCAATAACTGAATCACACTTGCAGCCAGTTGACATGGATTAAAGTTGACTCAACCTCTGCCCTGTGTCCTTGTGTGTACCACATTGCGCATGGAGAAAAGAAAGAAGACCAAAGAACGGTCTGAGGACTTGAGAATCCAAATTGTGAGGAAGCATGAGCAATCTCAAGGCTACAAGTCCATCTCCAAAGACCTGAAAGTTCCTGTGTCTACGGTGCGCAGTGTCATCAAGAAGTTTAAAACTTGGCACTGTGGCTAACCTCCCTAGATGTGGAAGGAAAAGAAAAATTGATGAGAGATTTCAACGCAAATTGTGCGGATGGTGGATAAAGAACCTTGACTAACATCCAAACAAGTTCAAGCTGCCCTGCAGTCCGAGGTTACAACAGTGTTAACTAGTACTATCCGTCGGCGCCTGAATGAAAAGGGACTGTATGGTAGGATACCCACGAAGACCCCACCTCTTACCCCGAGACATAAAAAAGCCAGGCTGGAGTTTGCCAAAACTTACCTGAGAAAGCCTAAAACGTTTTGGAAGAATGTTTTCTGGTCAGATAAGACAAAAGTAGAGCTTTTTTGGGAAAAGCCATCAACATAGAGTTTACAGGGAAAAAAAAGAGGCATTCAAAGAAAAGAACACGGTCCCTAAAGTCAAACATGGCAGAGGTTCCCTGGTGTTTTGGGGTTGCTTTGCTGCCTCTGGCACTGGACTGCTTGACCGTGTGCATGGCATTATGAAGTCTGAAGACTACCAACAAAATTTGCAGCATAATGTAGGGCCCAGTGTGAGAAAGCTGGGTCTTCCTCAGAGGTCATGAGTCTTCCAGCAGGACAATGACCCAAAACACACTTCAAAAAGCACTAGAAAATGGTTTCATAGAAAGCACTGGAGTCTACTAAAGTGGCCAGCAATGAGTCCAGACCTGAATCCCATAGAACCCCTGTGGAGAGATCTCAAAATGGCAGTTTGGAGAAGGCACCTGTCACGCTCCCCGGGTCCCCTGCGCTGCTCCCCGGCTCACCTGTCACGCTCCCCGGCTCCCCTGGCTCGCTCCCCGGTTCTTCACTCCGGTCTTCGCCGCTCCCCACTCTCCAGCATCCATTGCCGGCGCTTCCTAGGCGTCCTGGTCCCCGCTCCCGGCGCCCATCGGCGTCTCAGCCCCAGCCCGGCTCTGCTGCTTCCTCCTCCCAGCTTCCTGCTCTGGTTTCTGGCACCCGGGCCGCGCGCATGCGCATTAGGGCGTGCGCGCGGTCATTGACCCTTTCTTAAAGGGCCAGCGTCCATTGACAGGAAATGAAGCACACAGGTTCAGGGTATAAAGGGGTTGAATGTCCAAGTGGGCGGGGCCTGATCTTCGTGTTTCCCAAGCTAGGAGTCAGGTCTCCTTGTGTCTCTTTGCCATACTTACGTATCTCTCTTCTAGAGCCGATCCTGCCTCGCCATCCGGTCCTACCGAATCCCGCACCCCGAACGCTGCCTATCTGCCATCCTGACAGTCCGTACCATCTCTGACCCCTGTGGTGACCCGTCATCTCGCTCCAACGGTTCCGGACTCCGCCTGACATCATCTCGGCTTCCGAACCTGAGCTCCGTCACCCGGACTACCATCAGTGACTCCGTGGTCCCAGGGACTTCTCTATTATACTCTTGTGCACGGACTGCCCTGTTACCTGTAGTGCTCCAGCTATTGGACCCCTTACCATCATCAAGGAGTTCGGCCCAGTGGATCCACCTCCTGGGTCTGCCCTTCCACCTGGCCCTAACAGTAAGATCAGGCCATGGATCCCGCTGAAGCACTAGCGGCCTTGCAGGAGGAACTCCAACGCCAGCGTGAGACCCAGACCTGCATGCTGAACTTCATAACTTCGGTGGACGCCCGCCTGAACACGCTACAAGCGTCAATTACATCTTCAGCATCTCGGGCTTCCACTAGCCAATCCACGGCTCCAGCCCCCGTGGCAGCCTCTTCGGATGCTTCCAGACTTCGTTTGGCTTCACCACCCCGGTACGCCGGAGATCCCAAGACCTGCAGGGGTTTCATAAACCAATGCTCCCTCCATTTCACGCAGCTGCCGCATTTGTTTGCCTCCGACCAAGCCAAGGTCGCCTTCATCATGTCCCATCTAGAGGGTGAGGCACTGGCGTGGATGAACCCCTTGTGGGAGAAGGAGGATCCTGTGACCACGAACATCCAGGAGTTCCTGCAGGCATTCCGTGGCACCTTTGACGAGCCCGGACACGCCTCCGCGTCTGCTTCATCTCTTCTCCGGTTACGTCAGGGGACTCTGACGGTGGGTCAATACGCAATCCGTTTTCGCACCTTGGCTTCAGAACTTGGCTGGAACAACGAGGCCCTAACTGCCGCCTTCTGGGAAGGACTCTCGGGTCGAATTAAAGATGAGCTGGCTGGTCGTGACGTACCGTCCACCCTGGATGCCCTGATTACCCTAGCGACTCGAGTGGACATCCGCTTTCAGGAGCGATCCAAAAAGGTGTCCCGTGAGAGACGTCCGGTACGGCATTCCTCTCCTCCGCAGAAGCCCGCCGTACTACAGTCAACGGCATCTGGTGTCTCCGTCCACGAGCCCATGCAGATCGACTGTGTGTGGCAGTCTGAACAACGTCGAGCAGAGCGGCTCGCCAAGGGCCTCTGCTTCTACTGCGGAGAGGGCACACACCTGCTACGCTCCTGTCCAGAGAGGCCGGGAAACTCCAAAGCCTAGGGTTGGTAGGAGAGGCCACCCTAGGTGCTGGGACTCTCTCAGACCCGGTTATGTGGACTGTACAAGTAACAACGGGAGAGACGCGGTTCACGGCCGAGGCGTACCTCGATTCTGGGGCAGCAGGCAATTTCATCCAGCAGGCCACGGTGGACAAGTACCAGGTGCCTGTTACTCCACTCGACAAACCCCTCGTGATTGCCTCTGTGGATGGGAGACCCCTCTCTGACACCATCTCCTGGATCACCAGGCCGGTCGAACTGCGTATCGGTGCCCTGCACACCGAGAACATCGCTCTCTACATCCTCCCACACATGTCCCATCAAGTCCTGCTGGGACTTCCCTGGTTACGGACACACGAGCCATCAGTCAGCTGGGGCACTGGTGAAATCACCCGATGGGGCTCTTCGTGCCATGACAACTGTCTGAAGACCATACAACCCATCCGACGACCTCCGGTTCCAGAGAACCTACCGGGACTGCCCTCGGCCTATTGGTCCTTCACGGACGTCTTTGATAAAAAGGAATCTGAGGTACTTCCGCCACATCGTCCGTACGATTGTGCCATCGACCTGCTCCCGGGAACAACACCACCTCGAGGACGGATATATCCATTGTCTCCAGCCGAAACAAGGGCCATGTCTACTTACATCACAGAGAGCCTGGCAAGGGGATTCATTCGGAGATCCTCCTCTCCTGCTGGAGCAGGCTTCTTCTTCGTTAAGAAGAAAGAGGGCGACCTACGCCCATGTATAGACTACCGGGGATTGAACCAAATCACCGTAAAAAACAAGTACCCTCTGCCGCTCATCCCCGAATTGTTTGACCGGCTTAGGGGAGCTCGTGTGTTCACCAAATTGGACCTTCGAGGTGCCTACAACCTGGTCCGCATCCGCTCTGGGGACGAATGGAAGACCGCGTTCAATACTCGCGATGGGCACTATGAATACTGCGTGATGCCCTTCGGCCTGTGTAACGCACCAGCAGTCTTTCAAGAATTGGTGAACGACGTTTTCCGGGACCTTCTTTACGTCTGTGTGGTGGTGTATCTGGATGATATCCTTGTCTCCTCTCCGGATCTCCAGACCCACAGAGAGAACGTGCAGCTGGTTCTACAAAGACTGAGAGAGAATCGTCTGTACGCTAAGTATGAGAAGTGTGTCTTTGAGCAGTCTTCTCTCCCCTTCCTGGGTTACATCATCTCCGATACCGGACTGCAGATGGATCCAAAGAAGGTCTCCTCCATTCTCAACTGGCCTCCTCCTTCTGGACTGAAGGCAATCCAACGCTTTCTGGGATTCGCCAACTACTACCGCCAGTTCATTCCTCACTTCTCTGCTCTGACCGCTCCTCTCTCCGCCTTGACCAAGAAGGAGGCTAATCCAAAGGACTGGTCACCTGCGGCCGACGCCGCGTTTGGCTCCCTGAAGCGGGCATTTGCCTCCTCTCCTGTGCTCCACCGTCCGGAATTAAACCGCCAGTTCACCTTGGAGGTGGATGCCTCCTCCTCGGGAGCCAGAGCAGTGCTCATGCAGAAGTCCTCCTCCGGGAAGATGGTGACTTGCGGTTTCTTCTCCAAGAGCTTCTCAGCGCCTGAACCCAACTACACCATCGGTGACCGAGAGCTATTGGCAGTAAAACTGGCTCTGGAGGAATGGCGCTACCTTCTGGAAGGAGCAGTGTACCCCGTAATCATTTACACGGACCACAAGAACCTGGAATACCTGCGGTCCGCTCAGCGACTGAACCCACGGCAAGCCAGGTGGTCCTTGTTCTTTGCCAGGTTCGATTTCCAGCACCATTTCCGACCCGCGGACAAGAATGTACGCGCTGATGCCTTGTTCAGGTCTTTCATGCCCATGGAGCAGGAGGAGGAGACATCCCAGCCCATCATCTGTCCTAGTAAAATCATTCCAGTGGCTCCTGTCACCCTGGCCCAGATACCGCCCGGGAAAACCTATGTCTCTGAGACTGACAGGCAAAAAGTGTTACACTGGGGCCATGCCTCGAAAACAGCCGGTCATGCTAGTCAAAAGAGAACATGGAGTGCGATTGTACGTCATTACTGGTGGCCATCCCTTCGCACGGACGTCGCTGCTTTTGTCTCTGCCTGCTCCTCTTGTGCCAGGAACAAGACGCCCAAACACCTGCCATATGGCCGTCTTCTGCCTCTGCCTATACCCTCAGTTCCGTGGCAACACATTGCAATGGACTTTATTACGGACTTGCCATTGTCCTCTGGACACACAGTCATATGGGTCGTGGTGGACCGGTTCTCTAAAATGGCTCATTTCGTCCCTATGGCTGGACTGCCCTCTGCTCAGGAACTCGCGGACGCCTATATACATCACATCTTCCGCTTGCATGGCTTTCCATCACACATCGTGTCCGACAGAGGAACTCAGTTCACCTCCCGCTTCTGGAGGGCTCTCTGCAAACATCTGGGAGTGACTCTGGACTTTTCTTCTGCCTACCATCCTCAGTCTAACGGCCAAGTGGAAAGGGTCAATCAAATCTTGACCTCCTTCTTACGACACTACGTCAACGCCCATCACGACGACTGGTCCACGCTTCTTCCTTGGGCTGAATTCTCCCATAACCACCACGTCAGTGAGTCCTCCTCCAGCTCTCCCTTTCATGTCGTTTACGGACTTCAGCCCTCCGTCCCATTGCCTGTATCTCCTTCTTCGGATGTCCCTGCTGCTGATGCTGTAGCCCGTGACTTTGCAACCATTTGGGACTCTGTCAAGGCGTCCCTTGGGCGTGCTTCCCTGCGGATGAAGAGACATGCAGACAAGAGACGTCTGGACCCTCCGTGTTTCTCTCCTGGAGATCTAGTCTGGCTTGCTTCCAAGTACGTCCGATTGAAGATACCATCCTACAAGCTGGGTCCTCGCTACATCGGGCCGTTTAAAGTCCTCAGCAAGATCAATGAGGTCTCCTACAAGCTACAGCTCCCGGCCACGATGAGGATACCCAACTCCTTCCACGTCTCCCTGCTCAAGCCGGTTGTCCTTGGTCCCTTCTCCGCTGCTGCCAGTTCGGCTCCTCCTCCTATTGCCGATGACGACATCTATGCGGTAAGGGATATCGTGGCCATGAAGACCGTACGGGGTCGACAGTTCTTCCTGGTGGATTGGGCAGGGTATTGTCCTGAGGATAGGTCCTGGGAGCCCCGGGAGAATGTGGGTACTCCGCTGATCCGTGCCTTCCTGTCCCGGTTGCGGGGAGGGGGGCGTGGGGGGGGGTACTGTCACGCTCCCCGGGTCCCCTGCGCTGCTCCCCGGCTCACCTGTCACGCTCCCCGGCTCCCCTGGCTCGCTCCCCGGTTCTTCACTCCGGTCTCCGCCGCTCCCCACTCTCCAGCATCCATTGCCGGCGCTTCCTAGGCGTCCTGGTCCCCGCTCCCAGCGCCCATCGGCGTCTCAGCCCCAGCCCGGCTCTGCTGCTTCCTCCTCCCAGCTTCCTGCTCTGGTTTCTGGCACCCGGGCCGCGCGCATGCGCATTAGGGCGCGCGCGCGCGGTCATTGACCCTTTCTTAAAGGGCCAGCATCCATTGACAGGAAATGAAGCACACAGGTTCAGGGTATAAAGGGGTTGAATGTCCAAGTGGGCGGGGCCTGATCTTCGTGTTTCCCAAGCTAGGAGTCAGGTCTCCTTGTGTCTCTTTGCCATACTTACGTATCTCTCTTCTAGAGCCGATCCTGCCTCGCCATCCGGTCCTGCCGAATCCCGCACCCCGAACGCTGCCTATCTGCCATCCTGACAGTCCGTACCATCTCTGACCCCTGTGGTGACCCGTCATCTCGCTCCAACGGTTCCGGACTCCGCCTGACATCATCTCGGCTTCCGAACCTGAGCTCCGTCACCCGGACTACCATCAGTGACTCCGTGGTCCCAGGGACTTCTCTATTATACTCTTGTGCACGGACTGCCCTGTTACCTGTAGTGCTCCAGCTACCGGACCCCTTACCATCATCAAGGAGTTCGGCCCAGTGGATCCACCTCCTGGGTCTGCCCTTCCACCTGGCCCTAACAGCACCCTTCAAATCTCAGGGACCTGGAGCAATTTGCCAAAGAAGAATAGTCTAAAATTCCAGCAGAGCATTGTAAGAAATGCATTGATGGTTACCGGAAGCGGTTGTCTGCAGTTATTTTGGCTAAAGGTTGTGCAACAAGTATTAGGCTAAGGGTGGCAATACTTTTGTCTGACCCATTTTTGGAGTTTTGTGTGAAATGATCAATGATTTGATTTTTGTTTCATTCTCTTTTGTGCTTTTTCATTGCAAGTAAAATAAATGAAGATAATAATACCAAATAATTTGTGATTGCAATAATTTTCAAGAAGAAACTGAGTATTAACTGACAGAATTGCAGGGGTGCCAATAGCTTTGGCCAGCACTGTATATCTATATATATATATATATATATATATATATATATATATATATATATATATATATATATATATATAGATATATCTATCTATCTATCTATATTTATACATATATATATATATATATATATATATATATATATATGTATATATTTATATATATATATATATATATATATATATATATATATATATATATGTACAGTACAGACCAAAAGTTTGGAAACACCTTCTCATTCAAAGAGTTTTCTTTATTTTCATGACTCTAAAAATTGTAGATTCACATTGAATGCATCAAAACTATGAATTAAAACATGTGGAATGAAATACTTAAAAAAGTGTGAAACAACTGAAAATATGTCTTACATTTTAGGTTCTTCAAAGTAGCCACCTTTTGCTTTCATTACTGCTTTGCACACTCTTGTCATTCTCTTGATGAGCTTCAAGAGGTAGTCACTGGAAATGGTCTTTCAACATTCTTGAAGGAGTTCCCAGAGATGCTTAGCACTTGTTGGCCCTTTTGCCTTCACACTGCGGTCCAACTCACTCCAAACCATCTCGATTGGGTTCAGGTCTGGTGACTGTGGAAACCAGGTCATCTGACATAGCACACCATCACTCTCCTTCTTAGTCAAAAGCTCTTACACAGCCTGGTGGTGTTTTTGGGGTCATTGTCCTGTTGAAAAAGAAATGATGGTCCATCTAAACGCAAACCGGATGGAATAGCATGTCGCTGCAAGATGCTGTGGTAGACATGCTGGTTCTGTATGCCTTCAATTTTGAATGAATCCCCAATAGTGTCACCAGCAAAGCACCCCCACACCATCACACCTCCTCCTCCATGCTTCATGGTGGGAACCAGCCATGTAGAGTCCATCCATTCACCTTTTCTACCAAGACACGGTGGTTGTATGCAAAGATCTCAAATTTGGGCTCATCAGACCAAAGCACAGATTTCTACTGGTCTAATGTCCATTTCTCGTGTTCTTTAGCCCAAACAAGTCTCTTCTGCTTGTTGTCTGTCCTTAGCAGTGGATTCCTAGCAGCTATTTTACCATGAAGGCCTGCTGCACAAAGTCTCCTCTTCTCCTCTTAACAGTTGTTCTAGAGGTGAGAAGGTGTCTCCAAACTTTTGGTCTGTGCTGTATATATATATATATATATATATATATATACATACATATACAGGGTATGATTGGTAGGGTCCTAGCTCCTAGCAGTAACCCCATAGAATCGGGAGCACCATAACACAAGAGTTCCTTTAAAATAGTCAAAAATTCCTAGGATCTGACATTCCATTTCTGCAAATACCCACCAAATCACCAGACCAACAGACGGGATTATAAAAAGTTGAAGAATTCATATCCCAATGAATCCCCAGGACGTATTTAAAGCCAAGTTCAAGGACCCACAACCGCCACAACGAGAACCCATTGAAAACCTCAAATGCGCAAGACCCCCGTATCCTGCAGTAACATGGTCCTTTCAAACTAAAACCCATAAGTCAATCCCAACCACATTTAAATGTAAACTATCAGTCAACCAACAATCAGTCCCTTATTCCAAATTAAAATGGTGCACTGTGACACCACCATTCCAAATAACAAAGTTGGATATCGCCATGCTGACCTTAATGCAAGCCTTATTGATCTTGTCCACTAAACAAGCAGCCCGCCACTTTCTACGAGGCACAATTTCTGACCAGACAGTAGTGAGACCAGAAAACGATGACCAAAGGTGCAACAGACCATGCTTCACATCCCTGATCAATTCTCTGAAAAGGCGGATCCCCAAATTGTAACCCCCCCCCACATGCAACACCAAAACGTCTGGGGCGCTATCCAAGCGAACACAATGATGTACCTACCATAAAACCCTGTTCCAGCCCATAGCTCAAAAACTACAGTAATCCACCTGATTATTGCCATACCGCTGGAAAAACTGAGCTGTCTATGCTCTTTCCTTTCACCTGCCCGAAACACTCCCCAATAAACGTAGGAATGACCCATAATCCATATCAAAGCAGGGGTCCACTCTGAAATAAGAACACATGCAAACAAAAACAAATTGTTATAAAAATGGTAACCACAGCAGACTCCAAAATCACATCCCCAAAGTTACGATAAAAAACCTTCAACTAAACCTTGAGGTCTAATGTAAACCCAATGATGCTGTGGCTCCGCTGAACAATCATCCAGTATAATGTTCACAATTAGTCCCCACACAGCCCAATCCACCCTATGTTCCCTTGTCAAATGGCATAATGATGAAGGTCTCATACACCGGCCGTAGAATTAGCCCATCTTTAAGAAAAGACACTGTCCATGGGCATGACCCAACAAGCAAAATTAAATTTACCAAGCAAGGATTAAACCTCCCTTAGCATCAGTTTTTTTAACCCAGTGCACCCTGGCTACCTAACCCCTTAATGCCACTACTTTTTTTTCGGGAACCTGAGATTCCTATTTTACCAACCAATCAGAACCCAAAAAAAACAAATATATGTCGTCAGGCCCTCCGTTTTTTCCAGCTCCAGAGCAACATTAAAAAGCCTGACCACCCACTCAATATACCAAAAAATAGAACCACAACAATGCGTACTACCTTTTCCAAAGCAAGCTAAATGCCTCAAATAGCTCACAAGATAGAGAACAACTCATGGGTAAACACCTATCAACAAAATATGTTTTATACCAAAAACAACCCAACAGCCGATTGCTGTCTGGGTGGATCGGCAGCAACCTGCAAGCGGATTCAACATCCATCTTAGCCATCAGCGCCCCTCTTCCACATCTCCTAACTATAGAAGAGCGAACCTGATGTTCAGTGTTCGAGGTTCAGGTTCGGAAACCGATTTCCCAAAAACAAAGTTTTGGTTTGAAGTTCAAGTGAGTTAAGAGTGTAAACCACTCAAGCAAGCAGCACTGTCCTTGGGTAGGAGTGATGTTCAGCCCTGTATGAATCACTTGCAGTGTTTGAACAGCTCACATTTAGAGTAAAATCAGTGTGATCAAATGCACTGTGCAGATGTAATGACCAGAGGTCCTATTAAGATCCAGTGAGTCACAGACCGAGACTGAGGCAGAAATGAACAACAGTATTTTACTGAAATGGGGATCAAATCACGGTGAAATGTAGAATATAATAAGCTCAAAATCCCCTTAAAAACATTACCATTAATAATTTCACACACTAAGCGCTAGCCGAAAATCAATGCACCGATCTCAGAGATCCCAGTATATGTAAATCACATTTGGGACCCGGAACAAATTTACCTACACGTTAAACTTATCAAACTGGAAAGACGATGTAAATTAGGTGAGGGTGGTCTGATGGAACCTCTGAGATGGCACACGGAGTATAACTTATCACAGATAATAATACAATACACTAAATTAATGATGACTATACACTTATCACAGGGATACCCGGGTATCTCACAACCTATGGTACCATTAAACTCCAATGTAACTTTACACCGGTGTGTTTCCGCGTGGGCTGCAGCAAGTCCAGAAAAATAAAAATAAGAATAAAAATAAAACTTTGGCGCCAAAAATAAGTACTTATTGCAAAAAAAAGAAAACAAAGTTTGGCAGCTATCAGCCAATGCCAGAGTCACCTGTCAAGCACTTTAATTCTGTAGCCTCAGGATGCAGTCTGGGGATCACTCCTTTCCAGGGCTTGTCAGAATCCTTCCAATGGGGATGACACCGGACGTCGTCTCTCTTATCGCAGTCACTCACGGCCTTACTGGACATCAATCACTTGCTCTGTCAGGGAGGGAAACATCTCCTCAGCTTCTCCTCAGATGCTCTTTCAGTTGGACCCAGGTCCGCACAACTGGATTGCTTATCACACAGTGATGTGGTATTGTCTTCGCAATTTCTGTTTCCCTTCACTCTCCTCAGATGCTGTCACTGGCTCTGTTCACCAACAAGTCTCTTGGTTACCAACCGGGGCTTACAACCAACTTTTTTAAGGCCCATATTGCTTCACCTACTACGTTTTCAAAACCCGTTGCCATGGACACCAAACTCCCTCCCCGCATTTCCTGGATCTCCACAACTACTTCCTGTTTATCGCTCAGACAGACAGGCAGACTCTGCAGGGTCCTAATGCTCGCCCTGTATTGTCATAGTTCACTCTCTTACATGCCACCCCACTAGAGGTTGGCGTCCTCGACATACCTCCCCACTCAAAATCATCCTGTGCGTAGCGCTGAGGGGGTATTCCTGCCGTAGGTCGAGTGGTTCTCCGAAGGTCCTTCCCAACGGATTCTGTCCCCGAAGGGGCAGGAGTCCCTTCAGAAGTGTCATCAGAGGAATGGCGTGACGCTGCCCCCTCTTGAAGTGCGACACCCCGTGACCCATTATTCATGTCAGGTGGCTGACTCAAGCCCTCACCCTCGGAAGGACATACCACTAGCTCAACACTCTTTCCACACAGGTGCAGATCATTCACAGGGGTCAGATAAACAGGTGCAGAGGAGGGCTCATCATCAAACTCAAAAACATCAGGAGTACCTGACCCTTGGGACACAGCCTCTGGTTCCGTAGAAACGGGAGCCACGTCCTCAAACCAGCACCGTTGTAGCATGTTACGGTGAAGATTACGAGTGAGCCCCCCTGCCCCCACGGGCTCGACCTCATAAACTGGAATCTCAGGGTTCACTCGTCTCTTTATCAGGTATGGGGTCGCCTCCCATCGATCGGCCAGTTTCCCTGTCGGTCGTTTGACCCTCACCAACACTCTATCCCCTGGGGAGAAAGGTTCTGTCTGCACAGGCCTTGTGTCCCTATGAGACACCTGATTGAGTCTATTACCCACCACCTGATGCACCACTCTCAGTCGCCGCTGGTGTTCCCGAACCCATTCAGATGCAGTCCGAGGGGAATCAGAGGAGGGATCTGGCATGTTCAAATCTTCAATATCCCTCCCGGGTCTCCCAAACATCAACATGTGTGGCGAATAGCCCGTAGTGCTGTGCAATCGATTGTTGTAGGCCCACATTAGTTCAGGGAGGTACTCAGGCCAGTGGCCCTGCTGCCCTTCCTCTAATGTTCTCATCATCTGTATCAAGGTACGATTGAAACGCTCACAGGCCCCATTTCCTTGGGGATGGTAAGGTGTCGTTCTTGAATGTGCTATGCCATACAGCCGGCGCAGCTCTTCCATTAGTGTCCCCTGGAAACATGCCCCCTGGTCTGAGTGTATCCTTTGCGGACACCCAAACACTTGGAGAAAATGACGACACACAGCCTTAGCCGCCGACTCCGCTGTCTGATCTCTTGTCGGCACTGCCACAGCATATTTAGTGAAGTGGTCTGTCATTACCAAGCAATAGGAGCACCCAGACGTCGAGTATCCTATCAGGACATAATCAATCATGAGCAATTCCAAGGGGGCAGACGTTTTAATGGTTTGAGTAGGGGCCCGCTGCTCAGGACTCTTACTGAGCCCACAGACCCGACATTGCCGACATGCCTCCGCTACCATCCCTCCCAAGTCAGGGCAATAGAGGATTCGCTGTAACCACTGGAGTGTCTTTTCACTACCAAAGTGGGCTCCTTTCTCATGTGCCTCGCGGGCAACCATCGGACCCATCCCTACAGGGATTACCAGTTGGTACCGGTGTTGCAGCTCAGATGGCAGATACACCTTACGATACAAAAGATCCTGTTCCACACACAACTTATCCCACTGTCGCAATAGTTTAATTCCTTCTGCGGATAGTTGGGCCTTGTCCTCTGCACTCGGCCAAATCCCATTTTGTACCCAGGTGCGCACTCGCGAGATGTCTGGACACTCGTTCTGATCTTTTGCCCAATCTGATGGCGTTTTTCCCAGGACACACGGCATCCCTGATGCCACCCCACTTGAATGTACCACACTGCGGAAGATAGGTACCTGCCCCAAGTCAGGGGTTTCTGTGTCCTCGAGCTGGTCATCAATGCTTTCTCCCCTAAATCCAAGGGGTACCCTCGACAATGCGTCCGCATTACCGTTTTCTCGCCCCGAGCGAAACTTAATCTGATAATTAAACTTAGCAAGGCGAGCGACCCATCGCTGCTCCAATGCTCCCAGTTTCGCATTCTCTAAGTGAGCAAGAGGGTTATTATCGGTCATGACCAACACCTCAGCTCCCGTTAGATACTCAGCAAAGCACTCCGTCATTGCCCACACCAGGGCTAACAGCTCTAGGCGAAACGAACTATAATTAGCCGGATTGCGCTCAGTGTCCCTTAAAGACCTGCTTCCATAGGCAATGACCCGCTCCCGGCCATCCTGAATTTGGGCCAGTACCGCCCCCAACCCGTGAAGACTACCGTCAGTGTACAACAGGAAAGGGGTATCAAACCTGGCATATGCCAACAAAGGGGCACTCATTAGGGCGGCTTTCACCTCGTCAAATGCCTTTTGCTGCTGAGGCCCCCATTGGATAGGGCGGTTGCGAGGACCCAGCGCCGTCCCTCTTAAAAGTTCATTCAGGGGACCCACTACTTGTGAAAACCTGGGCACAAATCGTCGATAGTACCCTGCCAATCCCAAGAAAGCCCGCACCTCCCGTAGAGTCTGAGGAGGTGCCCACCCCTGTACCGCTAAGATCTTACTGACTGAGGGTAACACCCCGTCGGGAGTCACCACATGGCCTAGATACTCTATGTGACTCTTGAACAGTTGACATTTCTTTGGTTTTATCTTTAAGCCATGGCGACTGAGACGTTGGAGCACTTGGCGCAACTTCTCAAGATGGTCTTCAAATGACGTTCCGAACACCACGATGTCATCTAGATATATCAATACCGATTCAAAATTCAGGTCGCCTAAACAGTGTTCCATAAGGCGTTGAACGGTCCCCGGGGCATTACTGAGTCCGAACGGCATCCGGTTGAATTCATAGAGCCCCATTGGCATAACAAATGCTGTCTTTGTCCGATCTTTCTCAGCCATTGGTACCTGCCAATATCCACTCGCCAAGTCCAACGTTGAAAAGTATTTGGCCCGTCCTAATGCAGACAGGGACTCCTCAATCCGAGGCAACGGGTATGCGTCTCGCACAGTGTGCGCGTTTAATTTCCGATAATCCACACAAAATCGGAGGGTCCCATCCTTCTTTCGGACAAGGACAACGGGGGCAGCCCAGGGACTTTGGCTCTCTCGTATTACTTGATTGTCGAGCATACTGGCGACCATGCCCTTCACCTCTTGATAAAGTGTCGGGGGAATCTGACGATAACGTTCTCTAATGGGAGGGGTGTCCCCCGTGGGAATCTCATGCTCAATCGTCGGTGAGCACCCTAAGTCTTCTGCATGTCGCGAGAAGGTCTCTTCATGTTCCCACACGACCCTCTCCAACTGTTCTAGTTGCACGGAAGTCAGTTCCTCCCGATCTACTCCCATCTGATCCATGATCACACGACCATTCCATTCTTTGGTAGGAGATTCAGGCCCTGCTACTTCGACCGCATATGTCCAGGATGACTGTGGGTCTGGCCGCAATTCAAACACCGCTTTGTCAGGCATCTTCCCCTCGAACAGTTCAGCTAGGATGGTCCCAGCAGGAATGGTAATAGCCTCCTCCAACACGTTAATGCATCTGACTGGCACCCGTCGATTCTTCACAATCGTCAGAGACCGGGCCACATGCACCTTGGCACAAGAGGACTTCTCTGGGGCTGGCTCAAGTAATACCTCAAGTCCATTCAGCCTCTGCGCCGCCCCCACTGGCAACATCAAGAGTTCCTCCTGTCGGGGCGCCAGTGAAATCGTGGTCCGTGATGGCACTCGGACAAGGCCCACTCGGCCCCCAGGGACTGCACTTTTCAGCAGATCACAGTTCAGCACTAGGCGGTGTAACATTCTCTGTGTCGGTCGGTGACCTGTAGCACGAGTCCAGTAACGGGGTCCCTCACGGGCATACATCTGATGATTTAGATCTCGCAGAATGTTCATTCCCAGTGTCACTTCCATCCCTCTTCTAGGGGGGTGGTCCACCAGCACTACCCCTTTCTGACCCAGCTCTTGACCAAACATTTTCAGTCTCATCCACACGATCCCTTTCACCGTCAGCTGGCCATTGTTAGCGGCAGTAAGTCTTATCATTCGACCATCTTCGGGAACCACTAGTTGACTGAAGTATTTCTCGAAAACTTCTAGAGGCATAATGGTACATTCAGATCCCGTATCAACCAAGCAATTCATCTTCCGTCCTTCAAATTCTGCTTCTAAGACTGGACTCCATGCAAACAAATCTTGCTCATTCCGTTGGGGGCTTTGTGAGGGGGAGGCCGCTGCGAATTGCCCCCTCAAGGCAGCGGCTGGGAGTTTAACGTCGGCGGAGGAGTCTCAGGGACTGTGGACATCCGGCAGTATCGTGAGATGTGTCCCCGGCGCCCGCACCTCCAGCAGGTGACTGCTCCCCGGGGACGGGGGCTTGAGTCATTCAAAGAGGGCGGTCCGGCTGTCAGTGGAATCACCATCCCAGAGGGTGTAGCTGGTGACCTCTCCAGGTGAGTAGGGGACGACCCAGCTCTGATTTTAGACACTTCCAGCTTTAGCTCCTTCAACTCAGCACGCAGAGCTTGTACAACATCTACCAGTCCTTCCGCTCCTGACAATTGCATTCCGCCTTCCTCCAGCCGTGTGCTGTCCACAGCCCCTTGAACTACCAGAGTGGACTCTGCCTCCCTTCCACCGCGGCCTGGTAAATCTGCCAGAAAGATATTTCTGGGGTAGCCCGGGCCACCTCATACAGTTTATCCCGAAGGAGCCTGTTAGCTAACCCTGTGATGAATTGGTCCCGGAGCAAGTGGTCTACCTCCCGGAACGCTCCCAGGGCCCCTGGGTCTAGTCGCTGCACTTCATTCAATGTTTCCTGTAGCGTATTAGAGTACTGCATCAGAGACTCACTTTCCTTTTGAGGGCGGTTAAAGAAAAATGATCGAAGCTGGGTCACACGGGCCCGGCCTCCAGAACTCCCCTCTAACAGTACCAAAATTTTCTCTAACGTACTTCCCTCAGCCTCAGGTCGTACCATCACCATCCGCCTAGCGTCGCCTTCTAGTGCGTTCAATGCCAGTTCTGCTCGTAATCCGGGAGTCAGATTACACATCCGCAGAATACTCTGGACCCTCTCTGCCCAATCCTGCAACGCCATATTACGCCCGTCGTATTTCGGCATGTGCTGGAGTAAAGCTCATACCGGTACATGCCCTCCCACATTCGCCGCGGCTGCCAAAAGACCCGCCCCCAGCAGCGGGGCTGCTGATGCGGTGGGATCATTTCTTCCCTCGCCGCCTCCGTCCATGACAAACACTGGATCCTGCCGACTACGCCAAAAATGTAATGACCAGAGGTCCTATTAAGATCCAGTGAGTCACAGACCGAGACTGAGGCAGAAATGAACAACAGTATTTTACTGAAATGGGGATCAAATCACGGTGAAATGTAGAATATAATAAGCTCAAAATCCCCTTAAAAACATTACCATTAATAATTTCACACACTAAGCGCTAGCCGAAAATCAATGCACCGATCTCAGAGATCCCAGTATATGTAAATCACATTTGGGACCCGGAACAAATTTACCTACACGTTAAACTTATCAAACTGGAAAGACGATGTAAATTAGGTGAGGGTGGTCTGATGGAACCTCTGAGATGGCACACTGAGTATAACTTATCACAGATAATAATACAATACACTAAATTAATGATGACTATACACTTATCACAGGGATACCCGGGTATCTCACAACCTATGGTACCATTAAACTCCAATGTAACTTTACACCGGTGTGTTTCCGCGTGGGCTGCAGCAAGTCCAGAAAAATAAAAATAAAAATAAAAATAAAACTTTGGCGCCAAAAATAAGTACTTATTGCAAAAAAAAAAGAAAACAAAGTTTGGCAGCTATCAGCCAATGCCAGAGTCACCTGTCAAGCACTTTAATTCTGTAGCCTCAGGATGCAGTCTGGGGATCACTCCTTTCCAGGGCTTGTCAGAATCCTTCCAATGGGGATGACACCGGACGTCGTCTCTCTTATCGCAGTCACTCACGGCCTTACTGGACATCAATCACTTGCTCTGTCAGGGAGGGAAACATCTCCTCAGCTTCTCCTCAGATGCTCTTTCAGTTGGACCCAGGTCCGCACAACTGGATCGCTTATCACACAGTGATGTGGTATTGTCTTCGCAATTTCTGTTTCCCTTCACTCTCCTCAGATGCTGTCACTGGCTCTGTTCACCAACAAGTCTCTTGGTCACCAACCGGGGCTTACAACCAACTTTTTTAAGGCCCATATTGCTTCACCTACTACGTTTTCAAAACCCGTTGCCATGGACACCAAACTCCCTCCCCGCATTTCCTGGATCTCCACAACTACTTCCTGTTTATCGCTCAGACAGACAGGCAGACTCTGCAGGGTCCTAATGCTCGCCCTGTATTGTCATAGTTCACTCTCTTACACAGACACAATCAAAACAAAAAAAATTGAAAACCCCATCCACCCTTCCCCGAACGAGTTCTGCTTATGTCTGGCAACATGTGGGGGGTGCCACAAAATGGCCAATTACTGACTTCCATTGAGGTTCAGTTCAAGTCGTTGTCAAAAAACAAACTTTTTCAAGGTTTGAATGTACCTGGCGAACCGAACTTCCCAAAGTTCACTCATCTCTACTAACCTAGCAGGCCACCTCGTCAAATGGCACATAAACCACCGAACAAAGTTCAGGCTCAGTGCCATCATTAACCAATCTCCCACATTGGTGCGTAAGATGCTGAATCATCAGAAACTTGTTTGGCTCCTTATTAGGCACGATTCCCAAAGGAGAAATTACCAAGTCATAAAAAGTGAGTTCATGAAGTAACTCGGCCTTTTGACCTAAAGCAACTGCCTTTTTTAACTTGTCTAATACTACAGGTAATGCTGATATGCAGTTAAGGTTCTTAAGTGAATGAGAGATTTTAAAGAGCAGGGGAAGGATCCTGAAACCTTCCTCAAAACCAACTGCTATAAATTCTGCCTTTTCTCATTCCGGGAACCTACTTAGGGAGCATCGCGGTTATTTTTACTGGTGCCAGCCCCTTGGATATTACTAGTAGCTGATCTTGCCTTATCTTCCTAAAACATTTTGCGGCACCATGTGAAGGGCAGTTGTAATATGAGCAAAGGTGTTTGAGTTTACAGTTGACTCCAAATATTCAGTGGCCCTCATTAAATTGAGAACACAAACCTGTTTTTTGATGTACTGTTTGCCCCGATTGACGTCCGACTTCATGAATTCCTGATAGTCTACCTGACTGGCTGGTAGAATCAACCTCCTTTTCCGAAAAGAATGCCCATATCAAGTCAGAGCTATTACCCATAGCTAGAGGAAAATATCCTTCTTGACCCATCGGACTGTGGGACGAATAGTTTTTCGCTGACAGAATTGCTTGTCATACCTTAACCAAGCCTGTCCTCCATAAGTATTTTAAACCTCACCAATGCCAGCCAGAATCACAAAAGCCTGTTAGCAAAACTCTGAGGGATCAGCCGCCACCTGCACTTCTTTTCCTCCTGTTTTTAACTATCTTCCATTTTAACTTTGTCTAAGTTAAAAAATTCTAATGGTAAAAGGAAAACAATTTCGGCACATTAGTCCTTCCAATTCCAATTCCTATTTTGCCAACCAATCACAACCCAAAAAAAACAAATATATGTCGTCAGGCCCTCCGTTTTTTCCAGCTCCAGAGCAACACTAAAAAGCCTGACCACCCACTCAATATACCAAAGAATAGAACCACAACAATGCGTACTACCTTTTCTAAAGCAAGCTAAATGCCTCAAATAGCTCACAAGATAGAGAACAACTCATGGGTAAACACCTATCAACAAAATATGCTTTATACCAAAAACAACCCAACAGCCGATTGCTGTCTGGGTGGATCGGCAGCAACCTGCAAGCGGATTCAACATCCATCTTAGCCATCAGCGCCCCTCTTCCACATCTCCTAACTATAGAAGAGTGAACCTGATGTTCAGTGTTCGAGGTTCAGGTTCGGAAACTGATTTCCCAAAAACAAAGTTTGGGTTTGAAGTTCAAGTGAGTTAAGAGTGTAAACCACTCAAGCAAGCAGCACTGTCCTTGGGTAGGAGTGATGTTCAGCCCTGTATGAATCACTTGCAGTGTTTGAACAGCTCACATTTAGAGTAAAATCAGTGTGATCAAATGCACTGTGGAGACACAATCAAAACAAAAAAAATTGAAAACCCCGTCCACCCTTCCCCGAACGAGTTCTGCTTATGTCTGGCAACATGTGGGGGGTGCCACAAAATGGCCAATTGCTGACTTCCATTGAGGTTCAGTTCAAGTCGTTGTCAAAAAACAAACTTTTTTAAGGTTTGAATGTGTAGCGCCTGGTCCCGCCAGAGTCCGAGGGGGGCGCTCTTCCTCACATCTGCCCAGCCCCAGCATGGCCCCCACCTGCACCCCCGGGCCCAGCCTCCGGCAGCGACGTTCCTCCTCTTACCGGTCTCATGACTCTGCTCCTGCTCACTCCGGGGTCAGACATCATGCTCCTGGGGCTGCTTCAGCCTCTTACTGTCTGCAGAGCACACACAGTTCTGCAGTGTCTGATTCTAGGCTGCGTGTGAGGCCATGCCCCCTTTCTTAAAGTGGTAGCGCCCAATTACCTGGAAGTGACCTCAGAGGTCACCTGTTGCCATATGGTATTTAAGTTCACCTCCCCTGGCAGCAGGCGCCTGAGCAACGCCTCTATTAGTGCATTGCCAGTGTACAGATCCGTTTGTGCTATTATTTGATATCCGTGCATTTGATACCTGGTTCTAATCCTTTGTCTCACCGTAGTGCCATCTATACCATTCCGGCTGTAGACGTCACCGCTTATACCTACCGTGGACGTCACCATGCCATACCTGCCGTGGACACTATCTATACATACCCACAGTGGACGTCACCGGCCATACCCGCAGTGAACGTCTCTGGCGCACCTGCTATGATCATCTCCGGTGCCACACCCGTGTCCTGCCTGCTGCGGACATTGTACCCGAGCTACGCCTGGCCGTACAGAGACTCCTACCACCGGTTCCTGGCTGCCGTGCATTTAGGCCTTCTGGGGAGGCGCCACACAGTCCCTGTATAGGAGTTCGCTGCTGGTCGCCTTCTCATGGGAGTCCGGTGCACGGTCCAGTGGGTCCACCTCCGGAAGCTCACCGCTCCTCGGTGAGCGTAACAGTTTGCTCAGGCGATGGACTCCGCCGGGATTAAGGCTAACCCCCTGACTGACCTGCAACAGGAGCTCGCTCGCCAACGTGAGACGCAAGCAAGATTATTGCCTCACATGAAGTCTGTGGAATCCCGTCTGGCATCCATGCAAACTTCCGGATCCGCCGACGGCTCCCAACTAGCTGAACTACAGAAGGAACTATCCCGCCAGCATGAGGCCCAGAGACGCATGGCCGAATACATGGCGTCCGTGGATTCCCGACTATACGCCCTGCAGAATCCGGCCTCCTCATCAACCCCCGACTCTACAGGATTGTCGACATGCATGTCTCCTTCCCGCCTGGCCTCTCCACCCATGTATGGAGGGGATCCCCGTTTGTGTCGCGGATTCTTAAACCAGTGCTCCCTACACTTTGAGCTGTCGCCTCTGCAGCAAGCAACTGATCGCTCGAAAATCGCATTTATCATGTCTCATCTGACTGGTCAGGCTCTGGCTTGGATGAATCCGCTCTGGGAGAGGAATGACCCGACCATTCAAGTCCTGTCAGTCTTTTTGAATACCTTCTGTAAGGTGTTCGATGAGCCAGGCCGTGTCTCGTCTACTGCCTCTTCGCTCATGAGAATCCGCCAGGGGAATCTCACCATGGGACAGTATGCAATCGAGTTCCGCACTCTGTCCTCTGAACTCAAGTGGAACAATGATGCCTTGGTACCTGCCTTCTGGGAAGGATTATCCAGAAAAATCAAGGATGAACTGGCCGGCCGGGATGTACCTACCACCCTGGAAGAGTTGATCTCTCTGGCTACCCGTATTGATCTCCGCTTCCAAGAGCATGCCAGAGAAGTCACCCGGGCGAGAAGAACCCCGCGCCTTGCGCCCACCTTCCAACGGCCGATGACACCTCCCTCCACCAGACCTACAGCTCCGCACGAGCCCATGGAGGTTGATCCCGTCAGTGAGTCCAGACTGCGGCAGAAAAATTGGAGAATGGCAGGAGAGTGCTTCTACTGCGGGAGTGCCGAACATCTGATCCTGGACTGTCCAGTAAAGCCGGGAAACTACAGAGCCTAGGGTCCGTTGGAGAGGCCACCCTATGTCACGCCAAGTCCTCTCCTTTCCTCCATGTACCCGTATCCCTGTCCTGCGGTTCCATCCGGGTGTCAGAGCATGCGTTCTTGGATTCAGGCTCTGCCGGGAACTTTATCCAACAGTCCGTGGTGGACCTACATCAGATTCCCGTCCGACGTCTTGCTACCCCCATCAGTCTTTCTTCGGTGGATGGAAAACCGCTTTCCGAACCCATCCGGTACACCACGGAGAACTGTACAATGCATGTGGGGTTGCTGCACTATGAGACAATCACCTTCCATGTACTCCCTGGCATGGCGCATGCTCTACTACTGGGAATACCGTGGCTTCGGTCACACAAGCCAGTACTAAACTGGGATTCTGGAGACATCCTGCAATGGGGTGCGTCTTGCCACAGCAACTGCCTGAGACCAGTGCATCCTCCGCACCAACCAGTCGAACCAGTCAACCTTCCCGGGTTACCCCCCGCTTATTGGGCCTATGCCGATGTCTTTGACAAAAAGGAGGCAGAGACGTTGCCGCCACACAGACCCTACGATTGTCCCATCGACCTGCTCCCCGGGTCAACCCCTCTTCGTGGGTGCATCTACCCGCTGTCGCGAGAAGAGACCCAAGCCATGTCAGACTACATAAAGGAGAATTTAGCACGAGGTTTCATCAAAAAATCCTCCTCTCCTGCCGGAGCGGGCTTCTTCTTTGTGGGAAAAAAGGACGGGGGTCTACGGCCTTGCATTGACTACCGCGGATTGAATAAGATCACGGTTAAGAACAGATACCCGCTACCCCTGATACCGGAACTGTTTGATCGCTTTCGAGGTGCCAAGATCTTCTCCAAATTAGATCTTCGGAGTGCGTACAATCTTGTCCGCAATCGGTCGGGGGACGAATGGAAGACTGCGTTCAACACTCGGAATGGGCACTATGAATATCGAGTGATGCCCTTCGGGCTCAGTAACGCTCCGGCGGTCTTCCAGGAGTTTGTGAACGACGTCTTCCGTGATCTTCTCTACACCTGTGTGGTTGTGTATTTAGACGACATCCTTATCTTCTCTCCGGACTTGCATACCCATCGAAGACATGTCCGTCTGGTCCTGCGAAGATTGAGGGAGAATCGCCTTTACGCCAAACTCGAGAAATGTCTGTTTGAGCAGACCTCGTTACCCTTCCTTGGCCACACAGTCTCGGATACTGGTCTGAAGATGGATCCTGACAAGGTATCAGCCGTACTGAAATGGCCCCGTCCGGAAGGGTTGAAAGCTATCCAGCGATTCCTGGGATTCGCCAACTATTACCGGCAATTCATTCCACATTTCTCATCTCTGGTGCGCCCCATATCCTCTCTCACTCGCAAAGGGGAGAACCCAAAGAAATGGACCCCGGAAGCTGAAGAATCGTTCCTGTCTCTTAAACGAGCCTTCGCTTCTGCTCCAGCCTTACACAGACCCAACATTAACAAGCCGTTTATCCTTGAGGTAGATGCCTCCTCATCCAGAGCCGGTGTGGTCCTTACACAGAAAACGTCTGAGGGTAAGACAGTAACCTGTGGCTTCTTTTCTAAGGCGTTCTGCCCGGCGGAACAAAACTACTCAATTGGAGATCGTGAGTTGCTGGCAGTTAAGCTGGCCCTGGAAGAGTGGCGATACCTGCTGGAAGGGTCATTGCATCCAGTTACCATCTATACCGACCACAAGAATCTGGCATATCTCCAGACAGCCCACAGGCTAAACCCCCGACAGGCCCGATGGTCATTATTCTTCACCCGCTTTGATTTTGTCCTGCACTTTCGTCCAGCCGAGAAGAATCTGAAGGCCGATGCGCTGTCTCGATCATTCCTGTTAGTGGATCAGGAGGATGAACCTCGGCACATCATTGAACCTTCCAAACTAATGGCGGCACCGGTTGACATGCACCACCTTCCTCCCGGTAAAACGTTTGTTGTTGAAGTCGATAGAGAACGTGTACTCCGGTGGGGACACTCTTCCCGAATAGCAGGCCACGTGGGTCAAAAGAAATCACTACAATTGATATCCCGGTATTACTGGTGGCCAGGGCTACGACAAGACGTCCAGGACTTCGTCTCCTCCTGTTCCTCCTGTGCTCGGAACAAGGTCCCGAAGACTCTTCCAGCCGGCCCTTTGCTTCCTTTACCCGTACCATCCGCTCCATGGCAACATATCGGCATGGATTTCATCACAGACCTGCCGAAATCGTCTGGCTGCACCGTAATCTGGGTGGTGGTGGACAGGTTCTCCAAGATGGCTCACTTCATACCACTTACCGGGCTACCGTCCGCTCCGGTTCTTGCGGACCTATTCATCCAACACATTTTCCGGCTTCACGGCTTTCCTCTCCACATCATGTCCGATAGAGGGGTCCAGTTCACCGCCCGGTTTTGGAGAGCAGTCTGCAAAATGATGGATGTTAAATTGGACTTTTCTTCGGCCTACCACCCTCAGTCTAATGGGCAAGTGGAGCGCATTAACAAAGTCCTGACTAACTATCTCCGCCACTTCATGGACGAACACCACAGCAACTGGTTCAAACTGCTTCCATGGGCCGAGTTCTCCTATAACAACCACGAAAGTGAGTCCTCTGCTACATCTCCGTTCCAGGTGGTTTATGGACAGCGACCCAAAGTTCCGTGCCCTGTGACTTGTTCTTCAGGCAACCCTGCAGCTGATGATCTCGTGAGGTCCTTCTCTGCCATCTGGGCCGAGGCCAAGTTGGCTCTGAAACGTTCCTCTGTCCGCATGAAGAGACACGCTGACAAGAGACGCTTGGATGCCCCTTCCTTTCAACCCGGAGATAAGGTCTGGCTCTCATCCAGGTACGTCCGCCTGAAGATGCCGTCGTACAAGCTGGGTCCCCGCTTTATTGGTCCCTTTGAAGTGCTCCAGCGGATCAACGAAGTGTCCTACAAGTTGAAGCTGCCGTCTACACTTCGCATCCCATACTCCTTCCATGTGTCCCTCCTCAAGCCGGTGGTCCTGAACCGTTTCCACAGTGATCCTGGTACTTCGCCTCCTCCTGTCTGTGATGACGACATCTATGAGGTAAAAGCCATCCTTGCGGCTAAGGAGGTACGAGGTAAAACCTACTATCTGGTAGACTGGAAGGGGTTCGGTCCTGAGGAGAGGACATGGGTGCCTGCAGAGAACGTTGATGCTCCTCGTCTCCTCCGGAGCTTCCTGAGGAGGGGCGGGCTTCGGGGGGGGGTACTGTAGCGCCTGGTCCCGCCAGAGTCTGAGGGGGGCGCTCTTCCTCACATCTGCCCAGCCCCAGCATGGCCCCCACCTGCACTCCCGGGCCCAGCCTCCGGCAGCGACGTTCCTCCTCTTACCGGTCTTATGACTCTGCTCCTGCTCACTCCCGGGTCAGACATCATGCTCCTGGGGCTGCTTCAGCCTCTTCCTGTCTGCAGAGCACACACAGTTCTGCAGTGTCTGATTCTAGGCTACGCGCGAGGCCACGCCCTCTTTCTTAAAGTGGTAGCACCCAATTACCTGGAAGTGACCTCAGAGGTCACCTTTTGCCATATGGTATTTAAGTTCACCTCCCCTGGCAGCAGGCGCCCGAGCAACGCCTCTATTAGTGCATTGCCAGTGTCCAGATCCGTTTGTGCTATTATTTGATATCCATGCATTTGATACCTGGTTCTAATCCTTTGTCTCACCGTAGTGCCATCTATACCATTCCGGCTGTGGATGTCACCGCTTATACCTACCATGGACATCACCGTGCCATACCTGCCGTGGACACTATCTATACATACCCGCAGTGGACGTCACCGGCCATACCCGCAGTGGATGTCACCGGCCATACCCGCAGTGAACGTCTCCGGCGCACCTGCTGTGATCATGTCTGGTGCCACACCCGTGTCCTGCCTGCTGCAGACATTGTACCCGAGCTACGCCTGGCCGTACAGAGACTCCTACCACCGGTTCCTGGCTGCCGTGCATTTAGGCCTTCTGGGGAGGCGCCACACAGTCCCTGTATAGGGGTTCGCTGCTGGTCGCCTTCTCAGGAGAGTCCGGTGCACGGTCCAGTGGGTCCACCTCCGTAACAGAATGTACCTGGCGAACCGAACTTCCAAAAGTTCACTCATCTCTACTAACCTAGCAGGCCACCTCGTCAAACGGCACATAAACTACCGAACAAAGTTCAGGCTCCATGCCATCATTAACCAACCTCCCACATTAGTGCGTAAGATGCTGAATCATCAGAAACTTGTTTGGCTCCTTATTAGGCACGATTCCCAAAGGAGAAATCACCAAGTCATAAAAAGTGAGTTCATGAAGTAACTCGGCCTTTTGACCTAAAGCAACTGCCTTTTTTAACTTGTCTAATACTACAGGTAATGCTGATATGCAGTCTTAAGGTTCTTAAGTGAATGAGACATTTTAAAGAGCAGGGGAAGGATCCTGAAACCTTCCTCAAAACCAACTGCTATAAATTCTGCCTTTTCTCATTCCGGGAACCTACTTAGGGAGCATCGCGGTTATTTTTACTGGTGCCAGCCCCTTGGATATTACTGGTAGCTGATCTTGCCTTATCTTCCTAAAACATTTTGCGGCACCATGTGAAGGGCAGTTGTAATATGAGCAAAGGTGTTTGAGTTTACAGTTGACTCCAAATATTCAGTGGCCCTCATTAAATTGAGAACACAAACCTGTTTTTTGATGTACTGTTTGCCCCGATTGACGTCCGACTTCATGAATTCCTGATAGTCTACCTGACTGGCTGGTAGAATCAACCTCCTTTGAGAAAAGAATGCCCATATCAAGTCAGAGCTATTACCCATAGCTAGAGGAAAATATCCTTCTTGACCCATTGGACTGTGGGACGAATAGTTTTTCGCTGACAGAATTGCTTGTCATACCTTAACCAAGCCTGTCCTCCATAAGTACTTTAAGCCTCACCAATGCTAGCCAGAATCACAAAAGCCTGTTAGCAAAACTCTGAGGGATCAGCCGCCACCTGCACTTCTTTTCCTCCTGTTTTTAACTATCTTCCATTTTAACTTTGTCTAAGTTAAAAAATTCTAATGGTAAAAGGAAAACAATTTCGGCACATTAGTCCTTCCAGATTTTTTCCCTTACCTCCTTCTTAAGGTGAGAACTGAAGGGGCCCTCAAAGTAGACGTAAACTTCGCCCCGCGCCCTGTCATTCAGGTGAATCCTATCATCCTTTCGCTTTTCCGTCTGTACCGACACCGAAACTTGGTCTGAAACCCTACCAATGCACCCCAAACCACCCTGCAACTCACTCTGACTACCAACATGTGGATTAACTTAGGCGGCTAAATGTCCCTGAAGTGACTAACCTTTTTCCAAATGAGAAAATAAATTCTTAACATTGACCAAAACCTCCCTCTTCTGTCAGCTGAATCAGACCGACCCACCCCCGTCAAAGCAAAAACCTGGCTACTCGCTACACTCTGAAACATAAAAATAGAAAAAATCAGACATGACATAGAGTAATAAACACCAGACTGTGTAGCAGCTGGGATCCTACCAGCCAGAAATCCTGAATGCCGGTGCATTAACGACTTGAGTCCCCAAGGTTTTGCTGCACAGGGCTGGCAGCTGGAAGGAGAGGGTAGAAAGGCTTTGAAAGGCCATATTACTCCAGAGGAATTTGTTAAGAAGAATGGGACACTTAGATCAGCAGGTCGTAGCTGTATGGGCAGCCCTGCTGCAAACATCCCACTATTCGTGTCTGCAGGCTGGCCGCCTGACAGAGGCATTGCTTTGACAATCCTTTGTAGCATCCTTAGAACCAGCAGAACTGGTGGCATCAGGCCCCACCCCCATCTGGAGCAGAGGCCTACTAACCACCACAGGACTCCCTGGTTGGGCTCCTGCACCGACAATGATTCAGGGGAGCCAAGTCTGGAGAGTGCCTGCTCGGAGGTCGTGACCTGTGTGGGTGCCGCTTTGCAACCGACAATGTCACCAATGTCCCACATACCCTTTCAACAATTTCGAACTCCTGTTCTTCAAGCCAGCCTGCCGGGTAAGAGCTGACAGCCAACCACATGTCCTCGACCAAGGCTTCCTGATAGCTTGTAGTGTATTATAGACCTGAATGTTATTGTAACCTATTTACACCCCATGACTGAACATCAGAGGGGCTAATGGGTTATCAAAGGGAGCACATTCCCTCTGTTAAACTCTTCATGTGTTGAAATACCTATTGACAGGGGCATATAATGGGTTAGACTGCTGGGATCAATGAGAACACCAATTTTACCAGCTACAACAGCAGCTCAGCTGTGTTGGGATCCTGCAGCTGATCTCATTATATGAATTATATATCTGTCATGGAACACAAAATGAGATGCACTCATGGCAGATATGTACATCACATAGCATTAAGCCTGAGATTGCAAATATCTATGTAGCAGCCTTAAGGGGGCTTTACACGCAATGACATCAGCGACGTTGTTGCGTGTGACACGTACGAGCGACCGTTAACGATCAAAAATACTCACCTAATCGTTGATCTTTGACATTTCGTTCAAATCCCAAATATCGTTGATAGTGCAGGACGCAGGTTGTTTGTCGTTCCTGAGGCAGCACACATCGCTACGTGTGACACCCCAGGAACGACGAACAACACCGTACCTGCGTCCTCTGGCAACGAGGTGGGTGTGACTTTCAATCGGCTGCTCTCTGCCCCTCCGCTTCGATTGGATGCCTGCTGTGTGACGTCGCTGTGACGCTGCACGAACCGCCCCCTTAGAAAAGAGGCAGTTCGCTGGCAACAGCGACGTCGTTAGGCAGGTAAGTTCGTGTGACGGGTACTAGCGATATTGTGCGCCACAGGCAGCGATTTGCCCATGCGATGTCGCTGCGTGTAAAGCAGCCTTTAGTGTTATTTGATTTATCTTAGTTTTGCAATATTGATTGCTATACATTTACATGTTAATAATTACTTCTCTTTAAGGTATTTGTACATTTCCTACACATTTCTCATTTGCTGAACTAGAGGTACCTACTACCCAATCAGTTTTCCTTGAAGGCGCCCAACTGAAGTACAAATGTAAACGAGGCTATGAACGTATTTCTGGTGCAGTGGACACAATTACCTGTTCTAAGTTTCAGTGGTCTCCTTTTGAATTGTTCTGTAAACGTATGTATACCTTAATTATTATTATTATTATATTCTAAAAAGGTTTAAATAAACTTTATATATGGACAAGACTACTGTTACACACCACTTAATAATTGAATTCTGATTTTTAATTCAGTTATATAGCACCTAGCTATGCAGCCTGCCTTTACAAACATTTGTGAAAGAAATACTTCTACTAAACAGCTCACTGAATTTAAGCATGGTTCTCTAATAGGATGCCCCCATTTCCATCCTTTTCAGAATCAACTTTGAGGGCCATTACTGAACAAAAGCAATGAAGTGACAGACCAGAGGAGGTGGCTGAATGAAAAAGTCATTAGGTCATATAACACATAATTACAACCAATAGTATTAAATATATAGCAGATTCAAATACTCTATGGATATATATATATATATATATATATACACTGTATTTTTCGCTTTATAAGATGCACCTGATTATAAGACGCACCCCCAAATTTGGTGAAGGAAAAGAGAATTTTTTTTAATGTTAAATGGGGTCCATCTTATAATGCCAGTGTCCATCTAACAAATCATATAGGGTATATGTCCCTCATAGCCCCCCATCCTAATATTAGCCCCCTTAATCTGGATATGGCCCCCTTATATTGAATATAGCCCCCTTGTGCTGGCACACGTTCCCCTGTGCTGCCTATGGCCCCCTATGGATTGCACACGTTCCCTGTGCTGCCTATGGCCCCCTATGGATTGCACACGTCCCTCTGTGCTGCCTATGGCCCCCTATGGATTGCACACGTTATCCTGTGCTGCCTATGGCCCCCTACGAATTGCACACGTTCCCCTGTGCTGCCTATGGCTCCCTATGGATTGTACACGTTCCCCTGTGCTGCATATGGCCTCCTATGGATTGCACACATTCCCCTGTGCTGCCTATGCCCCCCTATGGATTGCATATGTTCGCCTGTGCTGCCTATGGCCCCCTATGGATTGCACACATTCCGCTGTGCTACCTATGGCCCCCTATGGATTGCATTTGTTCCCCTGTGCTGCCTATGGCCCCCTATGGATTGCACACGTTCCCCTGTGTTAGATATCGCCCCATGCTGCTGCCCATAGTAAAATAAAACACTCTTTCCTTACCTCCTCCAGCGCTGATCTCCCTCCTCTCTCCCTCCGTGCTTCTGTTCCTCCACTTCCTGGTTCTCGGTGCGGTCATGTGATCGGCACAGCAGAGTGAGATCATCGCTGCATGCCTGATCACAGTGGAAGCAGAGACACCAGGAGACACGCTGGAGGGTGTAAGTAAAGCTTTTTTATCTTAGGATGAGCAGCAGCATGGGGGCCATATCTAACACAGGGGTGCGCGGGCTCATATAATATGCTCCGCTGCCCCAGCCCATCACTGTGGTGCGGTTTCAGCACCACGGTGATGGACAGCGGCTGTGCATATTATATGAGTGGGAGCAGGAGATCTAAACACTTCCGCCAGCAGCTTTCACCTGCACCCAGCAGCGCTCCAGAGCTGCCCCCACCTCCCCTGGACCCTGCAGTGTATATATACATATATATACCCCCCCCATATATTCAGCTTATAAGACGCACCCCCTACTTTCCCCCAAAATTTGGGGAGAAAAAAGTGCGCCTTATGTGGTGAAATAAGTATTGACCACGTTACCAATTTTTTAAATAAACATATTTTTAAAGGTACTATGGACAATAATTTCTGACCAGATGTCAATAACAACCCATTCAATCCAAACAGTCGAAGAAAGCAAACCATGGATGCCTATAAATTGTTATTTGTAATAATTAAAAATTACACAAATTATACAAATGAAAGGGAGGCAAAAAAAACAACATGGAAAGCTGAAACCAGCTGACATCTATCAGTAATTAGAAAGTAATCCTGCCAATCAGTGGAAAATAATATCAGCTGGGTCACCTGATGGCCTATAAAAAGGTGTTACTCAAGAAACCTCTCATAATGGGTAAAACCAGTGAGCTGTCTCAAGACCTTTGCAACCTTGTTGGGGCAAAACATACTGATGGCATTGATTATAGAAGAATTTCTAAACTACTGAAGCCTCAAGCGAGCACTGTTGGGGCCATAATGCGGAAGTGGAAGGAGCATAATTTCACCATAAAGTGGCCACGGAAGATGAGCTTCCCGACAGATTTCAGAGTAGTGAAAATAACTACCAAAATAGTTGTCCAAGAGCCAAGGACCACCTGTGGAGAGCTACAGAAAGACCTGGAATCAGCAAATAATATTGAAATCCCAAGCGTGAGCTCCTGAGAGCAAGCTCCTTCACTTAGCCATAGTGGGTAGCGGGGCCCGGAAAGCTCCAAGCTACCGGGCAACAATGGACAATCTAAACGTTTGTACCACCAGGCAGTGCTGCAGGGGAAGGGACCCGGACGAGCTCTCCTCGATAGGCAACGGCAGAGATTTGGTTTACCCTATTGTCAGCGTCTGCTTCATTGCTGAGTGAGTACCCGACTGACCCCTCCACTGCACCCCCGCATCACCATCCAGAGTCACGGGGCCTACCCCTACCCGTGGAGGGTAACGTCATCTTGCTGCCCCACTCCATCACCCCGGGTACTCCCCAACGGCAACGGCGGTACTCCCAATTACCATACACCACGGGTGGCATCACAAACTATATACTTATCCGCTGTAAGTATCCCCTTTTCCATTTGAGTGTGGCCCCTAGCCCCCGGGTTCGGAGACCCTCGAGCCACGAGTAATCACCACCCCCGGATCCGGGCGGTTCGGTTTGCTGCAGGGGTGGCACACCTCAAATTTCTTGTGTCACAAACAGGATACGAACTGGGCCCACTAACCTGGGTGACTTGCGCCTTGAAAGCCGAAGCTGTTGTGTTGAAGTCCCATTCCCGCCATTTTCCGCTATCTTTGGCACCAGGACGCCATCTTCCAGACCAAAAACATGCAAAGCCGAAGCCCCGCCCTTCGTCCTGAGAGTTTGGCCAGAACCGGAAGTTCCCAGAGTGCCCCAGTGTGACAGTGAGTGGCTGGCGAAAACCAAGGGGGCGTGACGGCATGTAGCAGCGGAAGTGGAGCAGGGACACCAGGACTCTGCCATAACGTTCCTGGGTACCGCAGAGGCAAGATGGCGGCTGCACGAGACTGGTCACCAGAGTTCCTGGGACCGCAACCTGGATCGAGCAAGAGACTGAACAACTCTGCAGGAGGATGCGGACGCAGTTCCTCTTTATCCTGGACCATTGGAGGGAAGAGATGAGGAGCTTGGCAATGGCGGTGCGAGCCCGTGAGATCGAAGTCCCACGTGAGAAGCGGGTAAGCAGCTACCCAGCCCCGGTTGACCTGGCGTATATGGCTGCGGGGTTTGGTCTGCCCCCGCCCGTTGCTAGCGCTGTGCCACTATCACCCTCGTCCTCGGAGGACACCGAGCTGCCCACCCCAACATCGGCAGCGGAACCTCCAGTCCCCATTTGTAGAGAGCAAGCTACAGAGTCTCAGACCCAATCATGTGACCAGCCCACGACAGTGGCTACCCCAACACCGGCCCGACCAGATTCGGCTGCATCACCGGGCCCGTACCCTGATACGGAGCACCCGGACTCTGCACCCCGGGCTGCGGAGCAGTCGGTTCTTTAATTTGCCAGGGCAGAGCCTGTGGAGATACCAGCTCCACCGTCGCGCGGCATCCTAGCGGTTGCTGGGGCCGCAGAAGTTTACCTACGACCTATATCGGTAAGGGAGGCGAGGCCGGATGCTGACGCCTCCTACTGGGAACGACAAAAGCACAGGCTGCACCCAGAGATGATGACACAAGATCAGCGATGACGGGAGATTGCTGCCCGTACCCAAAGAGAGAAGGAGCATTTGAGAAAAGCCACCTTACGTATCAGAGGGCCGCGGCATTGGGGCCATGTGAGGTGCTTTGACCCCGATAAAGGGTGGGGGTTCATAATTGAAGCAGGCCTCACAGATGAGGTGTTTGCCTCCCGGAGAGATGTAGAGGAGCATCTCCCGAGGGGGCACCTGGGCCATAACCTGGAGACGGGAGAGGTGGTTTCGTACACCCGGCACCCGGAGAGCGGAGCTGGTATGCCTTGGATGTAAAAAGGCTAGTTATGATCGATGAGCAGGTCATGCCAGCCTCCGCTGTAGGTTACAAGCACTGATGGTAGCGGTACCAGGCTATCCAAAAGTTAAAGTGTTAAAAATCTGTGTTTTCTTTTATTATTTTTCTTAGTTTGTAATTTTCTTGAAAAAAATGATAAGTGATGTTTATATGAAAAAATGATGATTACTGGGTTTTAATCAACTGAGTACTTTACCTGATTGAGAGAGTTCACATGATGTTTGCACCTGGTACATGGACTTCCTTTTCCCCATATATTTTAGTAGTAAAAATGGACCATGGCTGCGGGACTGGTTGTGGCCAGCACGGACTTGGGCTATTGTAAATAAGTTGCACCTCCTGTGCCTACCAGAGTCGTCCTTTTAAATCCTGGACTTTAACTCTGTCACGGACCCCAAGTAGGAATGCAGCGGGTCAGATTTGTTTGGGTGGCTGGTTAATGAAATCCAGGACGTTGGAAGTAGACTGTCACAGGAAGGGGCTGTAACGGAGCAGGTTGAGCCCCCGCTATCAATTCAACCAGTAGCATTCCACAGTTTTTATGAAAGATGAACTCTTAAGAGTTAGGCTGGTTTCAGACGTCCGTGTTTTAGGTACGTGTGACATCCGTTTTTAACACGGATGTCACACGTACCCATGTTACCCTATTGTGTACTCTCACATGGCCGTGTTTTCACACGGACCGTGTGGCCCCGCTATTTCACACGGAGACGTGCCGTTTTTTTCTCCAGCAGCACGGGTGTCACACGGACCGCACACTGATGTGATCCGTGTGACATCAGTGTGACACATAACGGAGAAAACACGGGTTTTTAAATAAAAAGATTTTCTATATTTACCTGTTCCAGGGATGCTGTCTCTAGCTCTGCTGCCTCCCGCTCCTGACCCCCGCTCATTATTTTCATTGATTATTCACTGCACTGAGCAGCTGGGAGCAGGGGCATCGCGGTGACAGCACAGGAAACAGCACCGCCGAGGACAGCATCGCCGAGGCCAGCATCGCTGGGGATATCGCTAGTGACAGGTGAGTATCCAGCCAGCAGTGTGTGCAGGGATGTCCAGGAGGTAATCAGATTTCCCAATGAACTCTGATGACCTCCTGATGACACCCCTGCGACAACTGCGTTACAGCGATTGTCACAATGGTGACTTCCAGGGGTTCATGAGAGTTCATTGGGAACCCTGATGAGTCCCTGGATGTCACTGCACAAACTGATGTACTCTCACCTGTCACCGGCGATGTCCCCGGCGGTGCTGTCCTCAGCTGTGCTGTACCAAGCCTGTCCCCGCGATGCTCCGGCTTCCAGATCCTCAAGCAGTGAATGATCAAGGAAAATAATGAGCGGGGATCAGGAGCGGGACGCTGCAGAGCCGGAGACAGCATCGCTGGATACAGGTAAATATAGAACATCTTTTCATTACAGAGACACGTGTTTTACCCGGTACGTGTCACACGTATGCAAATATGGATGTTACACGTGTGACACACGCGTGACACACGTATGACACATCTGACCATAACCATGCGTGTGACTGGTACCTGATTAAACACGGACGTCTGAAACCAACCTTAATGAAACGTTTTAGTATTATGCCTCCCCTATGAGGGATGAAAACCAAAAATGCCAATAAAAATGTTATTTCTTTTACTTTTGCAGTTACAAAATAAACCTCTGGATGTCCTGTAGCTCGGAGACGAGCTACGTTTAACCAAGGGGGAATGTGATGCCCTGGACAATTCGGGTCATCACAGGGTTCTCAAACCCCCATGATTCTGGGTCTCCATCCTGCAGTACTGCCTCCACCAGCATTCACAAATTCTAGATACACTTTGCACCACACCTGTCAGGCACACCAGTGGGCTGCTTAAGCAGGAATAGGGCCACCCACCTAGGGGTCAGGCAGGAAGGTGGGAAGTGTCAGGTAAGTTCAGTGGTGGTAGCCCTTGAGCTGTGAGGAGCTCTGAGGAAGCTGGGAGTTGGCTCTCCCAGGGGAGAAGTAGTCTAGGTTGCAGGCGGTGGTCTGGACCTAGAGGAGTCGGACCCACGGTCGCAGGTGATTGAGGCTAGATGGCTGGAACCCATCAAGGAGGACGGTCAGCAGCTTGGTCCTATCACCGGTCTGGGACCAAAGGCATGTTGGGGTACATGGACCCTAGGTTGGGGAGAAGCTTCAGGCGACCCGGCAATTAACCTGCAGAGGGCTGGGCCTTTATGGACTGTTCCCACCAAGCTCAGAGATTGGGGGCACTAGCGCAACGAGGGTGATAAGGCTTTCCAAACAAGCGGCCCACTGAAATCCCAAGTGTGAGCTCCTGAGAGCAAGCTCCTTCACTTAGCCATAGTGGGGAGTGGGGCCCGGAAACTCCAAGCTACCGGGCCACAATGGACAATCTAAACTATTGTGCCAGGAGGCAGGTTACGGACCACCAGGCAGTGCTGCAGGGGAAGAGACCTGAACGAGCAACCCTCGAGAGGCAACGGCAGTCAGAGACTTGGTTTACCCTGTTGTCAGCGTCTGCTTCATTGCTGAATGAGTACCCAAATGACCCCTGCACTGCACCCCTGCATCACCATCCACAGTCCCGGGGCCTACCCCTACCCGTGGAGGGTAACGTCATCTTGCTGCCTCACTCCATCACCCTGGGTACTCCCCAACGGCAGCGGGGGTATTCCCAATTACCGTACACCATGGGTGGCGTAATGAACTATATACCTATCCCCTGTAAATACCCCCTTTTCCATTTGAGTGTGGCCCCTAGCCCCCGGGTCCGGAGACCCTCGAGCCACGAGTAATCACCACCCCCGGATCCGAGTGGTTCGGTCCACTGCAGGGACGGCACAGAGGTGGTGGAGTTAGTGGAGTAGGATGAGGAGGCAACTGAAACAGAAGCTTCCAGTGATCCTAGGTGGCGATAGGACATGCAATCGAACACCTTCCAGCTCTGGCCCAGCCGCCACTGCATTTACCCAGTGGGCAGTTAGCAAGATATAACGCCCCTGCCCATGCCTACAGGTCCACTTATCTTTGGTTATGTAAACCTTTCCACTGATGGTGTTGCTGAGTGCTCAACAGATTTGATCTCATGTGTGCAGGGAAGGTTGTAACTCCTGAAAAAGTTGTGGTGGCTGGGAACAATGTACTGTTGGACAGCTACCGACATCAGTTTTTTTAAACTGTCAGCATTCACCAATCGGGAAGACAGCATTTCAAAGACAAACAATTTTGAAATGCTGTAATTCAGGGCAAGGGCTCGTGGGTGGGTAGGGGGAATTTCCTCTTTCTATCAGAGGTTTGGGGGGATGGAGACAGTAGGTGATGCTGGTGGTGTTGCTGGCACATCAAGTGTTTGTGGAAGGCAGGTGTCCCTGTTGATCGTGAGTGGGAGGAAGAAGTTGATATCACAGCAGAAGAGGGAGCAGGAAGAGTCTCAGTTCTTTCCTGAGTTTTTTTTTAAGAAACTACTCAATTGCAGCTCGTGCTTGGAAGTCAGATGACACATCATGCAGGTGATGCTTAGGTTCAGAAAATTTTTGCCTCGCTTCAGGTTCTGACGATACAGCATGCAAAGCACCCGTCTCTTGTCATCAGCACATTCCCAGAAGAAATGCAACGCAAGGAAGTTCTTTTGAAATGACTTTGGTGTGAGCTTTTCCATGGGACGATGGCTGGTAGCAGCTGACGTACTCCCTCCTTTTCTGTGGTGCTGTTTGGAATGAGTGTACCGCCCCGTGGGCTCGGCCGGCTGCCGAGCCGCTCAGATCCGTGCTCATATGGTGGGTGGCTCGAGCTCTTCACGGACCCGGGGGTCACGTCGCTCCGTAAGGGGGGGGGGTTGGCGCTACACGCGGGGACTTCGGTGGGGAGTCCCACGGCCAAAGCCGCGGTGGTTTGTAGGGGATTTAACTTCGTGATGCCACCCACAGGTTGTGGTGAATGGATGGACACCACCGCTACCGTTGACTAGGCCTCCCGGGGACGGTGTTGTGCAGCTTGGTGTTGACCCCTCTGTGGGTAGGGGAGTGATGGTCCCGGGGGCCCAAGGGAGGTGACGAGGCGGGGGATTGGATGCGTGCTGGGGTGTCGGTGCAGTGCAGTGCGGTGCGCGGCCCGAAGGCACTGGTGTACTCACTATGACACAACACACTGGAGTCTCTGGTAAACCAAACGGGATGATGAACGGGGCCTCTAGCCAGCTGCAGCTTCTCCCTTAACAGGTTGGTGATTTCCGCCTTTCTCCTGCACCTCCTTGATGTGAATGTTATGACTCCTATGCCTAAGCAACAGTAGTCCACTCCCCAGCTTGCTGTGTGTCGGGAGAGCCCTGTTTGCCCACAGATGCTGGCCATTTGGGTCTCTATGCCTTGGCGGTGGCTTTACCCTAAAGATTGGGCTGTTGTCTTCAGTCGGTTCTTGTGTGGGAAAGGTCCTAAAGTCCAGTCCTCAATCAGTTGATGCGACTTAGCCTAGTGGTTTCTGGGTATCGTACTGGGTCTGAGTACCCCTCCTGGTGCTCCAGTTTCCAATCGGTTCCCCGGTTCGGTACCGGTGGGCCACCGCCCAACCCCGGCCCCTACGGCTCCACCGGCTGTAATCCCAGCTCCTGCAGGTGGCCACCACCGTCTGCCTCCTTGCCAGAGGTGACTGGGCTCCGACCCAGCCACCTGAGTAGACTATGGCAGGCCTGATCACAGGTCTGCCCTTGAACTCGACTGCTCTCTTGGAACTACTCTCTAGAACTCACTGTTTTCCTGCCTCCAGGCCTGTGAACTCCTCGGTGGGCGGAACCAAATGCCTGGCTCCACCGCCCTGGTGTGGACATCAAAACTGGAGGGTGGTGACAAGGGTATTGAAGTTTGGCTGCTGTCACCTTTTTAGGGAGGGGGGTGTGTGTGCATGAGACTACCTGGGACGACCTGACTAGTCCAGGGCGTCACATGAGCATCTGTTCTTCATCCCAACTGCACATGTCAGTAACATGACATTCGCTCAAATGAGGTCTAGCACCTTGTCATTCATCATATCATGTTCCAAACACTACTCACCCGTGCGTTATGATTTTGCCATAACTGTTCTTCTGGTCCATAAGTCCTTTACAAAGCTTCCTTTTTCATATCCATGCATACAGAGGTTTTCTGATTAGATTTCTATTAGTGATGGGCGAGCACTAAAATGCTTGGGTGCTCGATACTCGAGTCGAGCAGGTCAGACGCCATGAAAGTGTTCAACTCTAGTAACAAGTATAATGTAAGGGGTACTTTACATGCTGCGACATCGCTGCCGATATATCATCGGGGTCACGTCGTTAGTGACGCATATCCGGCGCCGGTAGCGACATCGCAGTGTGTGACACAAATGAGCGATGATCAATGAGCGCAAAAACGTGCAAAATCGTTGCTCGCTGACACGTCCTTCATTTCCATAATATCGGTGCTTCTGCAGGTACGATGTTGTTGGTCGTTCCTGCGGCATCACACATCGCTATGTGTGACACCACTGGAACGACATACATCTCCTTACCAGAGTCCACCGGAAAAGGAGGAAGGAAGGAGGTGGGCGGCATGTTCCGCTCATCTCCTCCCCTCCTTTTCTATTGGACAGTGGTTCAGTGACGCTGCTGTGACGTCGCTGTGACGCTGAACGAACCGCCCCCTTAGAAAGGAGGGGGTAGCCGGTCACTGCGATGTCGCAGAGCAGGTATGTGCGATAATGTTTGCTACGGCAGCGATCACCACATATCAGCCATACGACGGGGGCGGGTGCAATCGCGCTCAACATCGCTAGCAAATGCTAGCGATGGGGCAGCTTGTAAAGTACCCCTAAGTCAATGATTGTCTACATACAGCCAGTCATAAATAGAGCATTTTCAAGGTGACTGCGGGTTTTTGTTTTTTCTTCGTTTGATAAACTAAATCTGAAAATGTTGCTTCAACCCAAGCGAGAGGCATTCAGAAATTGTGATTGGCTCTCACTGGGGTGCCTGCATACATCGTGCAGTGAAGAAAGCCTGTGCATTGTGGTCGTTGTTTCACCGACGACACATCCGAGCACCTGTGATACTCGGCCGAGCACCGCAAAGCATTCTCGTTCATCACTAGTTACTATGTAAGACTATCGATTTAGACAATGAGTCTTTAATGTGCATAATTCCTTAAATAAATAAAGTTTAATCGGTGTATAAATGTGTTCTAGAAAACATGATGAAATTGCTGTTTGTTTTTTGTCCACTCAGCAATAACATGTGTAGGACCACCATTTGTACCTAATGGAAGACTTCTTTCTGGTTCATCCTTACATGGGAATCGTATAACATATGCTTGTGAAACTGGGTGAGTAAAATTAATACTTTGATATATCCTATTCTACAATATCTAACTATCATTCACCATATTTTTTGACTGTAAGATCCACCAGGCTAAAGGTTACACCATAATGTAGGTAACAGAATATACCAGAAAAATAATGCATACTATAATATTTGTTGAACGATGAGGCTCATCTGACAAGAGGCCATACTTAACACTATAACTACTGGATTCGTGACACCGATATAGAAATACATAGTGCAGTCAAAATGACTACCTCATTAGTTCTAGTGTTAAAGAAGTTGTCTGACATAAACTCCAACATTATTTTTTTAAACTAATCTGTGCTGTATTGTCATCTAAAACATCCCTACATTTTTTTATCTTTGTTTCTAACTTTTGTTCCTTTTGAATTATCACTTTATTCTCTGCACCCACTTTATTTACCTGCAGCTCAAGCAAACTTGACATATTCCTTTGCTTGTTTGCCAAACCTCACAGTCAGAGCTGGCACTGCTCAGCCTCAGTGTCCAGCCCCGCCCTCTGCACACTCATTTTCAGTAATCTGCTCCTGCACTGACCTCTCTTCACTCCAGCATTGGAAATAACATGAGCAATCCAGATTTTCTCATCTGTGACAGCGCAATCACCTCACATCACATCCACAATGGTGACAGATGGAGTTGTTACATGTTCCTCACCCCTTATAGATAAATGAATACTGTGTGAGGCCCCCTTCACACGCACGTGTCTCCGGTACGTTCCTGCACGTACCGGAGACACGGGCACACGTAGACCAATTAAAATCAATGGGTCTGCGCACACGTGCGTGTTCTGCCATGGAACATGTGTAACTGTGGAGCATATGCGTGTCCGTGTGTTCCACACGTAGACATGTCCATGTTTTCTCCGGCATTACGGGAGTCACACGGCCTGCATACGGACCACACGGATGTAGTGTGGATGCGGTCCCGTGTGACACGCGCCAGAGAAAACTCATGTGTTAAAGAAAAAAATAACAAATCTTTACTCACCTTCTCCAGCCCTCCTGTCTCTGCCGCTGCTGTCACTTGCTGCCGACCGCCGCTCATTATGCTCATTTAATATTCACTTCACTGCGGCCAGAAAAAGCAGCAGCGGGGAGTCGGCAGGTCTGGAGACCGAAGATTAGCACCACGGAGAGCATCGCCAAGGACAGGTGAGTTGAAAGTTTTCGTTTTCCATGTGTTATCACGGATAACACATGGAGAACACACGTAGTGCCATAAACACGGCACACGGAGGGGAAAACGCACCTTTGACACGTCCGTGAAACACGTGCGTGATTTTCACGGACGTGTGAAGGGGGCCTAAGGAAGACTATATATAGCATGCAATGTGAGTCTATAGTAGATATATGTGTGTGTGGTGTATATTATATACAGATCATAAATATATACAGTATATATATATATATATATATATATATATATATATATATATATATATATATACCTCTATCCTCTATATATAGACCTCTATCCTCCTGTACCTATCTGTGTCATGTATTGTTTATGACTATTGTACTTGTCCCTATTATGAATACCCCTTTCACATGTAAAGCGCCATGGAATCGATGGCGTTATAATAATAATAAATAATAATAATAACATCCGTCACATTTACAATCACAAAATTTTACACAGCCGCCTCATGTGACTTAGGGGTGCTTCACACATAGCGAGATCGCTACCGAAATCGCTGCTACGGCACGGTTTTGGTGACGCAACAGTGACCTCATTAGCGATCTCGCTGTGTGTGACACTGAGCAGCGATCTGGCCCCTGCTGCGAGATCGCTGCTCGTTACACACAGCCCTGGTTCGTTTTCTTCAAAGGCGCTCTCCCGCTGTGACACACAGATCGCTGTGTGTGACAGCGAGAGAGCGACGAAATGAAGCGAGCAGGGAGCAGGAGCCGGCATCTGGCAGCTGCGGTAAGCTGTAACCAGGGTAAACATCGGGTAACCAAGGTGGTTACCCGATATTTACCTTAGTTACCAGCCTCCGCAGCTCTCACGCTGCCTGTGCTGCCGGCTCCGGCTCTCTGCACATGTAGCTGCAGTACACATCGGGTTAATTAACCCGATGTGTACTGTAGCTAGGAGAGCAGGGAGCCAGCGCTAAGCAGTGTGCGCGGCTCCCTGCTCTCTGCACATGTAGCTGCAGTACACATCGGGTTAATTAACCCGATGTGTACTGTAGCTAGGAGAGCAAGGAGCCAGCGCTAAGCAGTGTGCGCGGCTCCCTGCTCTCGCGGTTATGATCGCTGCTTCGGCTGCTGTGTTTGACAGCTAAGCAGCGATCATAACAGCGACTTACAAGGTCGCTGTTACGTCACAGAAAATGGTGATGTAACAGCGACCTCGTTGTCGCTGTCGCTTAGTGTGAACCAGCCCTAAGGGAATGTCACAGGGAACGTCTGTGACTGGCTGCAGTCACTGTCGGTGTCCTGGCGTATTTGATTAGTTGCCCTCACTGAGGCTGTCTGAGTCCCCTAAAGGAGTGTATAATAAGAGGGATCGCGTTGTGACACATTATATATTGTGAGATTCTTAACATCCCCTTTCCCTCCCCTCTTGTCCCCCTCTCCTCCTTTTTATCTCTTTTTCTATTCTTCTCACTTTAGTTTTTTTTCCCCCAATTTTGATACTCAGCCAAGAAAAGGCCGAGAGCTGGGGGCTGGTATTCCTACGCTGGGAAGACCCATGGTTTTTGGGCCCCACTGTAGCCAAGAATTGTCACATCCAGTAGATGCAACAGTTTTGGCGCTTTACCCAGCTCATCCCAATTGCCCTGGTGCAGTGGCAGTCAGGGTAATAAAAGGGGTTAATGACAGCTGTCATTTGTAATAAAATACACAGCTGCCACTAAAACCTAGATTAGTAATGGGTCTAATATTAACCCTGTAATTAAAAAGAAATAAACACAAAACACACTGAAAAATGCTTTATTTAAAACAAAAAAAACACCCTCTTTCTGATTTATTAACCCCCAAAACACCGAGGTCAGACGTAATCCACACCACAATGTCCCACGATGATCCCGAATCTGCTACAGGCTTCAAGCAGACACTGACTGAGCCACAGCTGTGACACCTGGAGGTTCCAACAGCACCCCACCTATGACTGTAGGTAAAATTCAACTCAGGTGAACTCATTGAACTCAGTAACCTCACCTCAGTTGAACTCTTTGAGACCTGCATCTTGTGGCAGAAAACCATGTGTTTTTGTTAAGAAATGCAGATTTGGTGCTGAAATTTATACACCAAATACCTGCACCAAATCTGCATCTTCTGGCAAAAAACGCATCAAAACATGAGGTGATTTTGGTGGTCAGTGTCTGCCTGAACCTGCAGTGGGCGGTAATTTTCTCTAATGTGCCCAAGCGCTGCGACTTTAGTATGTAGCAGAGCCAGGAGCATCGTGGGACTTCGTGTGGATTACGTCAGACCCGAGTGTTTGGAGGGTTAATGAATTGGAGAAAGAGGGTGTTTTTTGTGTTGTACTTCAAATAAAGGCTTTTTTTTAGTGTTTGTGTTTATTTCTTTTCACTTACAGAATTAGTAATGGTGGTCTCATAGACCCCCTAGCTATTACTAATCCAAGGCTTTATGGCAGCTTTGAGCTGTCATTAACCCCTTATATTACCTCAACTGCCACTGCACCAGACAATCTGGATGAGTCGGGTAAAGGGTTAGAATGTTCGTATCTAATGAATGTGACAATTTTGGGCTGCTGCAGGCTGCTATTTTTAGGCTGGGTGGCCCACTAACCATGGACCTCCCCAACCTAAGAATACCAGCCCCTAGCTGTCAGCTTTATCATTGCTGGGTATCAAAATTGGGCAGGACAGCACACCTTTTCTTAAATTATTTATTTAAATAATTTTTAAAAAGCTGCATAGCGTTCCTCTTATTTTGATACACAGCCAAGATAAGCAGGGAGACTGCAGCCTGCTTTATCTGCGTTGGGTATCACTATATGAGGGACTCTACATCATTTTTTAAATTTATTTTTACACCACTATAAGGACACAGACAGCGTGTGTAATCCCAGCTAATCACAGACACTGTCACACTGGGAGAGGCCGTGGTCTGACTGCAACCAATCACAGACTCCAGGACTGATGGTGGAAGGGGGAAGCAGTGAATATGTATGAGAGTTAATGAACCGACCCAGAAGCAATGTGACAGCCATGCCGGAGAATCAGTAGGTATAGCTACCCTACTATGCAGCCTTTTCTACCACCATTTTACAACACAATGTTTGGGTCCCCATAGGCAGATGATCCCGATTCAGACTTTTTTTTTTTTGTAAGTCCGGCTGGACCCACCAACCCAAACATCTGTGGGTTTGCCCATCTCTACTAATGAGACATTGTCAGCATCACAAATAGACATTACCATCTGGGTATCTTATACAGTAGTTCTCTGAAGGATGAAAGAGGTGCATGAATATACCAAGTGTATAATTAAAAGATCTATATATTTTATTAAGAAGAAATACAAGCATATATAAAATTAGGCAACGTAACATTAACAAATGGGTGGCACCAACAATCAGGTGTAGCAAAATGATTGTGAAGTTTGTTGAAGGTATAATGATAAAGAATACCGAAGGGTGAACGTGCTTGGCACTGCTCGATTCTCTATCAAGCATTACTATGCTCGCGACAATCGATACTCGATCGAGTATTCTGGTTCTTGGTCATCATGCTCAAGTCCCTGCCTCGCATGTTTCCCAGCTTTTTATTAACCAATAAACATGCAGGGATTGCCTGCCAATCATGGTAATGCTGTAATCATCTTGGCTACTGGCATTACCGATATTGGTCAGCAGCATAGCATCATTGGGTCTAGATGAGACCCAGAAACGCCATGTTTGCCGCACTCTATCCGGAAATAATAAAGGGACTAGTGAGAGATTTTGCTAGAGAAGGGACAGCGTATTAGGGTTGTAGCACCCAGTGATATGGGGTACTCGGTTCCGGGCAGTGTATGCCTTGGGAATGTAACGATGGTGGTCGTTACCCGGTTCTGTGCCCTGGGCCCTTTTTGTAATGGGATATTTACAGGGGTTTGGTGAATAAAGTTTATTCGTGACGCCACTTGTCGTGTTGCGGCTATATGTAGGGAACTGCCGCTGCAGAATGTCTCTACTAGGGCTGATGGTATTAGTAACTAGTATGGTAGTCCCACCGCAAGTAGGGTCTTGCCCCAGCAGCTGTATGGTGCGGTGGGCATTGGAAGGAGGAGTCCAGACAGGTATTCAGTGCAACTGGTTTACTCACTTTGGATGTTACTGGTTGCCAGAGGCCGGCTGGTTTCGCCTCCAGGTCCCCTTCGTCCCAGTGCCAGTCTGGTCCTCTGGTACCTTCTTCCCCTGAAACCTGTCTCTGGTAAGTGGGTCCCCGTGGTATGGAACACTGGGGTCCCTGTTGTGTGGTTTGCCCACTTCTGTCTGCCTGATGGTAGTGTGAACCCTGTGGGGTTGGAGTCTCTGGTCCTGTCCCCGGCTCTCCCTTTACTACAGAGTATTTGGATTCTTTAGGGTCAGCAAGAACCTTGATGGTCCCCTTTGCTGTGCAGGTGTTAACAGGTCGGCTTGAAGCTCTTTCCTGTCCTAGGGTCCTGCACCCCATCGGTGCGTAGTTCCAGGAGTACTCCACCAAACTCCACCGGCAACTACTTCTCCTGGGTACCAGGTCACCGTCAACCCAAGTCAGGGTGTCACTTTGCTTCCGCCTTCACACTCCTGCTGTCAACACACAACTGACTGTGTCTGCTTACTTTCACTGCAGGCTTCCTTTTGTCTACTGTCTTCTTGACACTCTCCACAATCTACCCCTTCCACCTGGTCAACTTGTGGACTGGATTGGCTCCACCTCTAGGCGGCCATCCATTGGTACCACCCTAGCTAGGTACCATTGTATGGGGGATTTGTTGGGGAAAACTGGGATTACCTGGGTTTTTGGTGTTACCGGTACTGGGGTTCTGTGTTCCTAAGGGGGTTGGCCCTGCATCCTTGTGGGGATGCAGAACCTTGTAGCACCCTGATGGTTTCAGGGGCACTACAATAGCGTGACGGTATCTGCTAGTAAAATGTGATGCCCTGGACTAGCCAGGTAGTCAGAGGTAGGCCCTTGCATAACACCCGTCCCCCTAAAAAGGTAACAGCAGCCAACCACATTAAAAGCTAGTCACCTCCCTCAGATGTTAATGGTCACACCAGGGGGCAGAGCCAGGCGGTTGGCCACGCCCACCGAGGAGTCCAGAGGGCCTGAGGCAGGAAGTGCAAGTCAGTTTGCAGATTAGTTAAGCAAGTTCAAGTTGAGAGGAGTAGAGTACCACAGACCTGTGCCCAGGTCTGCAGCGAAAACTGACAGGTGTGAGGGTCGTAGCCCGCACACCTTGGCTAGGAGGCAGGCGGTGGCCTGGCCTGCAGGAGCCGGGAAGACAGCCAGGTGGAACCGTAAGGGACCGGGATCGGGTGGTTGCCCGCGGGTACCGAACCGGGGAACCGATTGGAAACCGGAGCACCAGGAGGGGTACTCAGACCCAGTACGAGGCCCAGAAACCACTGGACCAAGTCGAATCCACTGATTGAGGACTGGACTTTAGGTCCTTTCCCACCTAAGACCCGACTGAAGACAACAGCCCAACCATAGGAATAGAAAGTCACCGCCCAGGCATCGAGATCCCACGGGCCAGCGTCTGCAGGCAAACGGGCTCTACCGGCACACACACAAGGCTGGGGAGTGGACTACCGATGCTCAGGCATAGGAGTCATCATTTCTACCAAAAGTGAGGTGCAGGAGAAAGGCGGAAACCACCAACCTGAAAAGGGGAAAAGCGCAGCCGGCTGTGGGCACCGTCCACCATCTTGTTTGGTTTACCAGAGACTCCAATAGTAATAGTGAGTACAACAGTGCCAGCCCGCATCCATTCCCTCCGCCTCAGCACCTCCCTCGGGCCCCCGGGACCATCATCCCCCTACCACAGACGCTGCGCAACACCGTCCCCAGGAGTCTAGTCAATGGCAGCGGTGGTGTCCATCCATTCACCACAACCCGTAAGTGGTGTCACGAACTTAATCCCCCAAACAGCCACGGCCCCGGCCGTGGACCTCACCACCCCTCACGTAGCGCCAAACTCCTTTCAGAGCGATGTGAACCCCCTGGGTCCAGGAGGAGCTCGAGCCACCCACCAGAAACGAGCCCGGATCCGAGCAGCTCGGCGGTACACATCCGCTTCTTCTGGCATCACGAACAGGATTGACCCATCCACTTATCCGTGGAAGTGCTCCTTGAAGTTATCGTCAGCGGTGTCCCGTTGAAAAATAGCAGAATCCGCCATCTTGTCACTGTCCTGTGGCGCGAAGTTTCCCGCCCAAGCCGTCTTCTCCAAGAAAAAGGGCGTGAAAGTGAAGTCCCACCCCCTGAGAACAGAGCGGTGCAGAAAGAAAGCAGAGTGCCCCGAAAAGACCAGGGGGGGCGGGTGAAGACCCTGTCACATGTGACCGAAGGAATAAAGGGCAGGGACTCTAGGACTCTGCCACCCGTTCAATTCCTGGACCCCGACAGTGCACCATGTCCGCCCCGTCCGGCAAGCCAGAATTCCCGGAGCCCGCACCTGGAACAGCGGCGTGGGTGGAAGCCCGGACGACCCTGATGTTTTGCCGCTTGCAAGCCCAGGTGCGGTTCCTGATGGAGCGATGGGTGGCCGAGATGGAGGAGATAGCCACAGCCGTGCGGGTACGAGAAGTGGAGGCAAATTTTGGAGAGCAGGTAAGCTATCCACGCCCCTATGTCCCCGAGGGACTGGCCGCTGCGGCTGAGGGACCCAGTCTGCACCTGCCCTCCATGTTGCTTCCCTCACCGCCCGTGCCGATTGCCGCTGCTCCCCCGCTTGGTCCGCTGTCCCCGACACCGGCAGCGGATTCCGTCCCATCCGCCTGTGAGGACTCACCTGGGGAGGCAGCCCCCTGACGGCCGCTTGTTCGGCCTGTACCAATCCCGCTTCCCTGGAAGCTTAGTTCCCGAAAGATGCCTGCTCCTGATGTGGTCCCGCCAGTCCCGGAAGTGACCGCGCCCCAGCTGCCCAAGGCCCCGGCAGTCCGCCCGGCCAAAATGGAGGTAGATCCCTGCCAGAAGGAGGCCCGGCGGGTAGTGCTGTCCGTTCCCAGATCCCAGGCCTTGGCTGAGGCGTCGCGGGGTTGTCGCTGCAAGGCAGCATAGCAGGCCACGACACAGCGGGGTTCCCCAGCTCAGAAGGTGCCGGTTGTAGCCAGCACAGGGGAACTCCGGCAGGGCCCAACCCCTGCGCAGAGGGAGCAAGAAGATGCTCCGTACTGGGAGCGGCAGCAAAACCCGCTAGGCCGGGAGATCACAGCCCGTGAGAGGCAGAAGGTGGAGGTGCTGGTCCTTACCATTAAGGAGAAAGAGAACCTCCGCAGCGCCACCTATCAGGTACGGGCCCAAAGTACGAAGGCCAAGTACGTCAGTTTGACCCCCGCCGTGGATGGGGGTTCATTTTCGAGCCCAGCCTGGAGGCCGAGATCTTTGTCTCCAGGAGAGATGTCTGCCCCCACCTTCCAGTGGGTCACCCGGACCGTGACCTAGTACCCGGTGAGCTGATCACGTACACCCGGCATTGCGGGGAAAGGGGCTGGTTCGCCCTTGACGTGCAGAGGAGGGAGAGCCACAGTGTTCCCAGGCGGCCCCAGTCCCCTCCCCCACCGTACAGCTCTGAAGTCACAGTGGAGGAGGAATATGAAGATGATGAGTAAAGGTAGCGGATCCCGGCTACCAAGTTGAAGTCCCCATTGGGACCGTACTGCCCGTCCCCGTTGGGACTTTGTTGATTTGCCCTGTTTTAAAAAGGACAAGGCTGGGAACTTGCAGGCCACCCAAAAACTTTTGGGCTTGTAAATTATTCCTGGACCGGCCTGTTCCGATTCACAACCTCCGGAGAGGCGGATTGGAGGATGGGCCTGCGGGAAAGTGATGGCCGAGGCCCCGTCACTAATGCAACCGGTGGCGATCCTCCGGGTACGGGGGTCCCCTGGACGTGGGGCCCCTGAGAGACAGCCGAGTGTGGAACACTGTACTTGACCCGTAAAGCACAACCTGGGCCCGTTCCTGGACTGGTGAAAAGGGGTGCTGCCCGTTTCTTAGGGGCAGCATTAAGGCTAGGTTTGTTTGGGTGGGCAAACAGAAGGACCCGTTCCCGTTCCCGTTATTAATAAAAATGTTTTATGTTTGCAACGTTTAAAGAATGTGCATCCCGTAGAGCTGGTGTCACACATAACGACGACGACAACGACGTCGCTGCTACGTCACCATTTTCTGTGACGTTGCAGCGACGTCCCGTCGCTGTCGCTGTGTGTGACATCCAGTAACGACCTGGCCCCTGCTGTGAGGTCGCCGGTCGTTGCTGAATGTCCAGCTTCATTTTTTGGTCGTCACTCTCCCGCTGTGACACACACATCGCTGTGTGTGACAGCGAGAGAGCGACGAAATGAAGCGATCAGGAGCCGGCACTGGCAGCTGCGGTAAGCTGTAACCAGCGTAAACATCGGGTAACCAAGGGAAGACCTTTCCCTAGTTACCCGATGTTTACGCTGGTTACCAGCCTCCGCTCTTGCTGCCAGCGCCGGCTCCTGCACTGTGACATGTGGCTGCAGTACGCATCGGGTAATTAACCCGATGTATACTGTAGCAAAGAGAGCAAGGAGCCAGCGCTAAGCAGTGCGCGCGGCTCCCTGCTCTCTGCACTGTGACATGTAGCTGCAGAACACATCGGGTTAATTAACCCGATGTGTGCTGCAGGAGAGCAAGGAGCCAGCGCTAAGCGCGGCTCCCTGCTCTCTGAACTGTGACATGTAGCTGCAGCACACATCGGGTTAATTAACCCGATGTGTGCTGCAGGAGAGCAAGGAGCCAGCGCTAAGCGCGGCTCCCTGCTCTCTGAACATGTAGCACAGCGACCTTATGATCGCTGCTTCTGCTGTGTTTGACAGCTAAGCAGCGATCATAACAGCGACTTACAAGGTCGATGTTACGTCACCGAAAATGGTGACGTAACAGCGACGTCGTTGTCGCTGTCGTTTAGTGTGACACCAGCTTAAGGGAAGATTTAAAAATATGCTTGAATTGTACAAAGTTTATTGTGCTTGTAAATGTTTTATCTATTTCTTTCAGTTAAAAGCAACAAAAATAAACCGGTGGTGGACGGGCAGCCCGCGGACAGTCTGCATTAAACCAAGGGGGAATGTGACGCCCTGGACTAGCCAGGTAGTAACAGGTAGGCCCTTACCCAAACACCTCCCCCCCTTAATAAAGTGACAGCAGTCAACCTACAAAATCTTGTCACCTCCCTCAGGGTTTGATGTTCATACCAGGGGGCGGAGCCAGGTGGTTAGCCACGCCCACTGAGGAGTACACAGGCCCTGAGGCAGGAAAAACAGATTAGATTAGTTTTGACAGTGAAGTGGAGTGGAGTTCAAGTGCAGACCTATGTCCAGGTCTGCCACAGTCTAACACCAGGTGTCTGGGTTGGAGCCCAGTCACCTCTGGCAAGGAGGCAGACGGTGGTGGCTGCCTGCAGGAGCTGGGATTACAGCCGGTGGAACCGTAAGGGACCGGGATTGGGTGTTGGCCCGCCGATACCGAACCGGGGAACCGATTGGAAAGCGGAGCACCAAGAGGGGTGCTCAGACCCAGTACGAGGCCCAGAAACCACTGGACCTAGTTGAATCCACTGGTTGAGGACTGGACTTTAGGTCCTTTCCCACCTAAGACCCGACTGAAGACAACAGCCCAACCATAGGGATAGAAAGCCACCGCCCAGGCATCGAGATCCCACGGGCCAGCGTCTGCGGGCAAACGGGCTCTACTGGCACACACAAGGCTGGGGAGCGGACTACCATTGCTCAGGCATAGGTTTCATCATTTCTACCAAAAATAAGGTGCAGGAGAAAGGCGGAAACCACCAACCTGAAAAAGGGAGAAGTGCAACCGGCTGCGGGCACCGTCCACCATCTTGTTTGGTTTACCAGAGACTCCAGCGTGTCTGTAATAGTGAGTACAACAGTTCCTTCGGGCCGCTCACCGCGCTGCACCGTACCGACACACCAGCCCACATCCATTCCCCCCGCCTCAGCACCTCCCTCGGGCCCCCGGGACCATCATCCCCCTACCCACGGAGGGGTCAACACCAAGCTGTGCAACACCGTCCCCGGGAGTCTAGTCAACAGCAGCGGTGGTGTCCATCCATTTACCACAACCCGTGGGTGGCGTCACGAACTTAATCCCCCAAACAGCCGCGGCCCCGGTCAAGGACCTCTCCACCGAACACCACCCCTCACATAGCGCCAAACCCCTTTCAGAGTGACGTGACCCCCCTGGGTCCGGGAGGAGCTCGAGCCACCCACCAGAAACGAGCCCGGACCCGAGCGGCTCGGCTTCGGCCGAGCGCGGGGTGGTACAGAAGCATGTAGGCAGGGATTCTAGCTTTACAGACCGTGCAGCTGCTAATTAATAATTTTGGATTGAAATTCTTGAGTAGGGATTGTGTATTTCAGGCCTGTATGCAGTGATTCAAGTCTTACACAGCGTGCTGCTGTTGCTAGCTAAAAAATCATTTTAATTATCTAATAATACTGCTCTTAGGTTGTAATCAATTTTGAATTGAGATTCTGTCATAGGCATTGTGTATTACAAGCCTGTAGACAGGCATTGTAGACTTAGACAGAGTGATGCTGCTAGCTAAAAAATATATTTTATTCCCTGACAATATCTCTGTAAGCTGCGTATATAATTTATAATGCTCAAGGTCTGCAGTAAACGACATGGAAGTAGATGACATGAGCCAGGGAAAACTGGGCCTGCTACAGGAACACAGCAAACACACTTTTCATCTACATTTAGCTTCCAGTCTCATGTTACAGGGAAAGACACTACTGTTGAAGCCAAAATAGTGGGAGCAGGTTGTGAGCAGGGTGGCATATAATGCTTCCAGTCTTTTTATCAGCACCGCCCTATCTTCCACATGGTCCAGTCCTCACCCTGATCCTCCTTCCTGCCACCATAACGAGTTTAAGGAGACAAGTGACCCCACACTTGGGACACTTGGAGGAGCTCTAGTCTTTACATTTCCATTTATGGCTTCTTCTTCATATTTAGCATATGTATTAGCCAATGCATGTGCGCCCGATACCACGGCAAGGTAAACCGGGATCATAACTTGAAATGTCACTATCTGGATTAAAAACCTCCATGTCTGGGCAGCTAGACAAAAACCCAAGTGGAATGACACTAGCTGGGTTGCATTGCCATGGTGAAAATGCAATACATATGCTAAATATTGCTTTTTTTTCCAAATACTCCTATAGCAGTAATGCAGTCCCAGGGTTCCCTTATTCATTATTAGCGTTTTATTGTGCAGACATATATGTTTTGTAGTTATAATGTGTTTTCGGCTAGCACCTGTTCACACTGCTTGGATGTGCGGGTCAGTATTTTTGTATATTTATAGTGCATCTCTTTCTGATTGAGCAGTCTGACCTATAACCAGGCTGTGTTCACTACTAGAGATGAGCGAACCGGTTCCGGTTCGGCTCGAGGTCGGTTCGCCGAACGGAGGTCCCGTTCGAGTTCGGTTCGTCGAACGTTCGACGAACCAAACTCGAACCTATAGGCTATAATGGGAGGCAATCACAAACACATAAAAATGCATTATAAATGTACACAAACAGTTAATAAACATTGCCATAACACTTACCGGTCCCCGCGATCCCTTCTGCACTCTGTCTCCTGCCGCTATTCCATCCGATGATCGCTGAATCCTCCTGGTGACCGGCACTGCCAGCAGAGATGCAGGACCTATCGTGACGTCAAAATAGCCATGTGACCAGTCACGTGGCTATTATCTCATTGGCTACAGACTGGTCACATGACTATGACGCGTCATGTAGGACCTGCGAGTGCATCTCTCCGGTACACGGTGCACATATGTGTATCGCCGTGTACCGGCGACATGCTCTAGCACACGGTCGACTCCCCGTTCCGTTAGGGACCGGCTGACACAGCCGGTCATTAACGGAGATCACCGTTGCCATAGCAACGCAGTTAGCGGTGATGTCACCGCTAACCGCAGCTCCGAGAGCACCGTTGCTATGGTAACGCGTCTGTCAGCGTTACCGCTGTTACCGCTGACAGCCAGCACTGATCACTCACGGAGTGAAGGCTGCACGCTGCTTCCCGATTGTAGTGAGGATTGTAGTGAGGATGAGGTTCCCCAGCCCCAAGTGATGGGCTGGTGAACCTCATCCTCACTACAATCGTCACTACTACTACACTAGAAAGAAAGAAGACAGAAGAGCAGGATCGTGGAGGGCTGACAGGGGGTAATAAAGATGGAGTCTCTAATGTGTCTGTGTATTTATTTCTATTAAAGTATTTTTTCTCTGTGTGGTGTCTTTTTTTTAACCCTTTATTGGAGATTCTTAATGGCCGGGTCAAACGTGCCTGACATTAAGAATCTCTGGCTTAATACTGGCTAGTAAAACAAAGCCAGTATTAACTCATGATTACCCAACAAGCCACCCGGCTCCAGGGCTGTTGGAAGAGTTGGATACAGCGCCAGATAATGGCGCTTCTATGAGAGCGCCATTTTCTGGGACGGCTGCGGACTGAAATCCGCAGCAGAGGCGCCCAGAAACCTCGGGCTAACCTGTGCTGCGGATTCCAATCCCCAGCTGCCTAGTTGTACCCGGCTGGACACAAAAATGGGGCGAAGCCCACGTCATTTGTTTTTTAATTATTTCATGAAATAAGTGAAATAATTAAAAAAAAATGGGCTTCCCTATATTTTTGGTTCCCAGCCAGGTACAAATAGGCAACTGGGGGTTGGAGGCAGCCCGTGGCTGCCTGCTGTACCTGGCTAGCATACAAAAATATGGCGAAGCCCACGTCATTTTTTTGGTGGGCAAAAAACTTCTGCATACAGTCCTGGATGGAGTATGCTGAGCCTTGTAGTTCTGCAGCTGCTGTCTGCTCTTCTCCATACAGACAGACAGCAGCTGCAGAACTGCAAGGCTCAGCATACTCCATCCAGGACTGTATGCAGAAGTTTTTTGCCCCCTGAAAAAATTATGTGGGCTTCGCCATATTTTTGTATGCTAGCCAGGTACAGCAGGCAGGTACGGCTGCCCCCAACCCCCAGTTGCCTATTTGTACCCGGCTGGGAACCAAAAATAAAGGGAATTTTGGGATGTGCGATCCATGTCTTTTTCTTCATAGCTTGTTATATAACAGTCTATCCCCCTCTTTTTTTGCTTGGATCTGCACTCTCCCCATTTGGCACAGGTGTTTTTAATCAGCAGGAGACTGCAAGAGGGGTCAGCCTTCTTTTTGCTCCCAGTTCACATATGGGAGCCAGTGGGAGGTGAGTGTACAGCTCCTCTCACTGTGTGCTGGTGCTGTGTGGTGGCTGCCGTTGTGGTGGTGTCGTGTCAATGGGGCGGCGCGGCCTGGAGCCTTGGGGGCTTCGCCTTTCAGCATGGGTGCTGTGAGGCACCAGGTCGCCCGCCCTGTTGGCGTTTTGTCGCTGCAGCGGTTGTTGGTGCACGGTGCCGCACAAAAAAAGGGTCAGGTTAGGGACCCACTCAAGAGGTTTGCCGTGACGTGGCAGTGGGCTTAATACAATCTGATCAGAATGGTAACAAAAGAACCTCATGTTCTATTTAATTTTTTGCCTAGCGGCTTTAGATCATTGTATTTTTGGGATGTGCGATCCATGTCTTTTTCTTCATAGCTTGAAAAATAAAGGGAAGCCCTTTTTTTATTATTTCATGAATTTCATGAAATAATTAGAAAACAAATGACGTAGGCTTCGCCCCATTTTTGTGTCCAGCCAGGTACAACTAGGCAGCTGGGGATTGGAATCCGCAGCACAGGTTGGCCTGAGCTTTCTGGGCCCCACTGCTGCGAATTGCAGTCTGCAGCCGCCTCAGAAAATGGCACTTTCATAGAAGCGCCATCTTCTGGCGCTGTATCCAACTCTTCCAGCACCTGCCTGCTATACCTGGCTAGCATACAAAAATATGGCGAAGCTCACGTCCTTTTTTTGTAGTTTTTTGGCAAAAAAAATAAAAAATGCTTCCCTGGATTTTCCATTGCCAGTGAAGGTAACACCAAGCAGTGGGGGTTAGCAGCCAGTAGCTGCTTGGATTACCCTTAGCTAGCAATACAAAAAATGCAGCGGGAGCCCATATATATTTTTTTTAATTATTTATTTAAATAACTAAAAATAAAATGGGCTTCCCTGTATTTTGATTGCTGGACATCACAGTGCTGTAAAAATAAATCTTTAAAAAAATGACGTCCCGTCGCTGTCGCTGTGTGTGACATCCAGTAACGACCTGGCCCCTGCTGTGAGGTCGCCGGTCGTTGCTGAATGTCCAGCTTCATTTTTTGGTCGTCACTCTCCCGCTGTGACACACACATCGCTGTGTGTGACAGCGAGAGAGCGACGAAATGAAGCGATCAGGAGCCGGCACTGGCAGCTGCGGTAAGCTGTAACCAGCGTAAACATCGGGTAACCAAGGGAAGACCTTTCCCTAGTTACCCGATGTTTACGCTGGTTACCAGCCTCCGCTCTTGCTGCCAGCGCCGGCTCCTGCACTGTGACATGTGGCTGCAGTACGCATCGGGTAATTAACCCGATGTATACTGTAGCAAAGAGAGCAAGGAGCCAGCGCTAAGCAGTGCGCGCGGCTCCCTGCTCTCTGCACTGTGACATGTAGCTGCAGCACACATCGGGTTAATTAACCCGATGTGTGCTGCAGGAGAGCAAGGAGCCAGCGCTAAGCGCGGCTCCCTGCTCTCTGAACTGTGACATGTAGCTGCAGCACACATCGGGTTAATTAACCCGATGTGTGCTGCAGGAGAGCAAGGAGCCAGCGCTAAGCGCGGCTCCCTGCTCTCTGAACATGTAGCACAGCGACCTTATGATCGCTGCTTCTGCTGTGTTTGACAGCTAAGCAGCGATCATAACAGCGACTTACAAGGTCGCTGTTACGTCACCGAAAATGGTGACGTAACAGCGACGTCGTTGTCGCTGTCGTTTAGTGTGACACCAGCTTAAGGGAAGATTTAAAAATATGCTTGAATTGTACAAAGTTTATTGTGCTTGTAAATGTTTTATCTATTTCTTTCAGTTAAAAGCAACAAAAATAAACCGGTGGTGGACGGGCAGCCCGCGGACAGTCTGCATTAAACCAAGGGGGAATGTGACGCCCTGGACTAGCCAGGTAGTAACAGGTAGGCCCTTACCCAAACACCTCCCCCCCTTAATAAAGTGACAGCAGTCAACCTACAAAATCTTGTCACCTCCCTCAGGGTTTGATGTTCATACCAGGGGGCGGAGCCAGGTGGTTAGCCACGCCCACTGAGGAGTACACAGGCCCTGAGGCAGGAAAAACAGATTAGATTAGTTTTGACAGTGAAGTGGAGTGGAGTTCAAGTGCAGACCTATGTCCAGGTCTGCCACAGTCTAACACCAGGTGTCTGGGTTGGAGCCCAGTCACCTCTGGCAAGGAGGCAGACGGTGGTGGCTGCCTGCAGGAGCTGGGATTACAGCCGGTGGAACCGTAAGGGACCGGGATTGGGTGTTGGCCCGCCGATACCGAACCGGGGAACCGATTGGAAACCGGAGCACCAAGAGGGGTGCTCAGACCCAGTACGAGGCCCAGAAACCACTGGACCTAGTTGAATCCACTGGTTGAGGACTGGACTTTAGGTCCTTTCCCACCTAAGACCCGACTGAAGACAACAGCCCAACCATAGGGATAGAAAGCCACCGCCCAGGCATCGAGATCCCACGGGCCAGCGTCTGCGGGCAAACGGGCTCTACCGGCACACACAAGGCTGGGGAGCGGACTACCATTGCTCAGGCATAGGTTTCATCATTTCTACCAAAAATAAGGTGCAGGAGAAAGGCGGAAACCACCAACCTGAAAAAGGGAGAAGTGCAACCGGCTGCGGGCACCGTCCACCATCTTGTTTGGTTTACCAGAGACTCCAGCGTGTCTGTAATAGTGAGTACAACAGTTCCTTCGGGCCGCTCACCGCGCTGCACCGTACCGACACACCAGCCCACATCCATTCCCCCCGCCTCAGCACCTCCCTCGGGCCCCCGGGACCATCATCCCCCTACCCACGGAGGGGTCAACACCAAGCTGTGCAACACCGTCCCCGGGAGTCTAGTCAACAGCAGCGGTGGTGTCCATCCATTTACCACAACCCGTGGGTGGCGTCACGAACTTAATCCCCCAAACAGCCGCGGCCCCGGCCAAGGACCTCTCCACCGAACACCACCCCTCACATAGCGCCAAACCCCTTTCAGAGTGACGTGACCCCCCTGGGTCCGGGAGGAGCTCGAGCCACCCACCAGAAACGAGCCCGGACCCGAGCGGCTCGGCTTCGGCCGAGCGCGGGGTGGTACAGAAGCATGTAGGCAGGGATTCTAGCTTTACAGACCGTGCAGCTGCTAATTAATAATTTTGGATTGAAATTCTTGAGTAGGGATTGTGTATTTCAGGCCTGTATGCAGTGATTCAAGTCTTACACAGCGTGCTGCTGTTGCTAGCTAAAAAATCATTTTAATTATCTAATAATACTGCTCTTAGGTTGTAATCAATTTTGAATTGAGATTCTGTCATAGGCATTGTGTATTACAAGCCTGTAGACAGGCATTGTAGACTTAGACAGAGTGATGCTGCTAGCTAAAAAATATATTTTATTCCCTGACAATATCTCTGTAAGCTGCGTATATAATTTATAATGCTCAAGGTCTGCAGTAAACGACATGGAAGTAGATGACATGAGCCAGGGAAAACTGGGCCTGCTACAGGAACACAGCAAACACACTTTTCATCTACATTTAGCTTCCAGTCTCATGTTACAGGGAAAGACACTACTGTTGAAGCCAAAATAGTGGGAGCAGGTTGTGAGCAGGGTGGCATATAATGCTTCCAGTCTTTTTATCAGCACCGCCCTATCTTCCACATGGTCCAGTCCTCACCCTGATCCTCCTTCCTGCCACCATAACGAGTTTAAGGAGACAAGTGACCCCACACTTGGGACACTTGGAGGAGCTCTAGTCTTTACATTTCCATTTATGGCTTCTTCTTCATATTTAGCATATGTATTAGCCAATGCATGTGCGCCCGATACCACGGCAAGGTAAACCGGGATCATAACTTGAAATGTCACTATCTGGATTAAAAACCTCCATGTCTGGGCAGCTAGACAAAAACCCAAGTGGAATGACACTAGCTGGGTTGCATTGCCATGGTGAAAATGCAATACATATGCTAAATATTGCTTTTTTTTCCAAATACTCCTATAGCAGTAATGCAGTCCCAGGGTTCCCTTATTCATTATTAGCGTTTTATTGTGCAGACATATATGTTTTGTAGTTATAATGTGTTTTCGGCTAGCACCTGTTCACACTGCTTGGATGTGCGGGTCAGTATTTTTGTATATTTATAGTGCATCTCTTTCTGATTGAGCAGTCTGACCTATAACCAGGCTGTGTTCACTACTAGAGATGAGCGAACCGGTTCCGGTTCGGCTCGAGGTCGGTTCGCCGAACGGAGGTCCCGTTCGAGTTCGGTTCGTCGAACGTTCGACGAACCAAACTCGAACCTATAGGCTATAATGGGAGGCAATCACAAACACATAAAAATGCATTATAAATGTACACAAACAGTTAATAAACATTGCCATAACACTTACCGGTCCCCGCGATCCCTTCTGCACTCTGTCTCCTGCCGCTATTCCATCCGATGATCGCTGAATCCTCCTGGTGACCGGCACTGCCAGCAGAGATGCAGGACCTATCGTGACGTCAAAATAGCCATGTGACCAGTCACGTGGCTATTATCTCATTGGCTACAGACTGGTCACATGACTATGACGCGTCATGTAGGACCTGCGAGTGCATCTCTCCGGTACACGGTGCACATATGTGTATCGCCGTGTACCGGCGACATGCTCTAGCACACGGTCGACTCCCCGTTCCGTTAGGGACCGGCTGACACAGCCGGTCATTAACGGAGATCACCGTTGCCATAGCAACGCAGTTAGCGGTGATGTCACCGCTAACCGCAGCTCCGAGAGCACCGTTGCTATGGTAACGCGTCTGTCAGCGTTACCGCTGTTACCGCTGACAGCCAGCACTGATCACTCACGGAGTGAAGGCTGCACGCTGCTTCCCGATTGTAGTGAGGATTGTAGTGAGGATGAGGTTCCCCAGCCCCAAGTGATGGGCTGGTGAACCTCATCCTCACTACAATCGTCACTACTACTACACTAGAAAGAAAGAAGACAGAAGAGCAGGATCGTGGAGGGCTGACAGGGGGTAATAAAGATGGAGTCTCTAATGTGTCTGTGTATTTATTTCTATTAAAGTATTTTTTCTCTGTGTGGTGTCTTTTTTTTAACCCTTTATTGGAGATTCTTAATGGCCGGGTCAAATGTGCCTGACATTAAGAATCTCTGGCTTAATACTGGCTAGTAAAACAAAGCCAGTATTAACTCATGATTACCCAACAAGCCACCCGGCTCCAGGGCTGTTGGAAGAGTTGGATACAGCGCCAGATAATGGCGCTTCTATGAGAGCGCCATTTTCTGGGACGGCTGCGGACTGAAATCCGCAGCAGAGGCGCCCAGAAACCTCGGGCTAACCTGTGCTGCGGATTCCAATCCCCAGCTGCCTAGTTGTACCCGGCTGGACACAAAAATGGGGCGAAGCCCACGTCATTTGTTTTTTAATTATTTCATGAAATAAGTGAAATAATTAAAAAAAAATGGGCTTCCCTATATTTTTGGTTCCCAGCCAGGTACAAATAGGCAACTGGGGGTTGGAGGCAGCCCGTGGCTGCCTGCTGTACCTGGCTAGCATACAAAAATATGGCGAAGCCCACGTCATTTTTTTGGTGGGCAAAAAACTTCTGCATACAGTCCTGGATGGAGTATGCTGAGCCTTGTAGTTCTGCAGCTGCTGTCTGCTCTTCTCCATACAGACAGACAGCAGCTGCAGAACTGCAAGGCTCAGCATACTCCATCCAGGACTGTATGCAGAAGTTTTTTGCCCCCTGAAAAAATTATGTGGGCTTCGCCATATTTTTGTATGCTAGCCAGGTACAGCAGGCAGGTACGGCTGCCCCCAACCCCCAGTTGCCTATTTGTACCCGGCTGGGAACCAAAAATAAAGGGAATTTTGGGATGTGCGATCCATGTCTTTTTCTTCATAGCTTGTTATATAACAGTCTATCCCCCTCTTTTTTTGCTTGGATCTGCACTCTCCCCATTTGGCACAGGTGTTTTTAATCAGCAGGAGACTGCAAGAGGGGTCAGCCTTCTTTTTGCTCCCAGTTCACATATGGGAGCCAGTGGGAGGTGAGTGTACAGCTCCTCTCACTGTGTGCTGGTGCTGTGTGGTGGCTGCCGTTGTGGTGGTGTCGTGTCAATGGGGCGGCGCGGCCTGGAGCCTTGGGGGCTTCGCCTTGCAGCATGGGTGCTGTGAGGCACCAGGTCGCCCGCCCTGTTGGCGTTTTGTCGCTGCAGCGGTTGTTGGTGCACGGTGCCGCACAAAAAAAGGGTCAGGTTAGGGACCCACTCAAGAGGTTTGCCGTGACGTGGCAGTGGGCTTAATACAATCTGATCAGAATGGTAACAAAAGAACCTCATGTTCTATTTAATTTTTTGCCTAGCGGCTTTAGATCATTGTATTTTTGGGATGTGCGATCCATGTCTTTTTCTTCATAGCTTATTATATAACAGTCTATCCCCCTCTTTTTTTGCTTGGATCTGCACTCTCCCCATTTGGCACAGTTGTTTTTAATCAGCAGGAGACTGCAAGAGGGTTCAGCCTTCTTTTTGCTCCCAGTTCACATATGGGAGCCAGTGGGAGGTGAGTGTACAGCTCCTCTCACTGTGTGCTGGTGCTGTGTGGTGGCTGCCGTTGTGGTGGTGTCGTGTCAATGGGGCGGCGCGGCCTGGAGCCTTGGGGGCTTCGCCTTGCAGCATCGGTGCTGTGAGGCACCAGGTCACCCGCCCTGTTGGCGTTTTGTCGCTGCAGCGGTTGTTGGTGCACGGTGCCGCACAAAAAAAGGGTCAGGTTAGGGACCCACTCAAGAGGTTTGCCGTGACGTGGCAGTGGGCTTAATACAATCTGATCAGAATGGTAACAAAAGAACCTCATGTTCTATTTAATTTTTTGCCTAGCGGCTTTAGATCATTGTATTTTTGGGATGTGCGATCCATGTCTTTTTCTTCATAGCTTGAAAAATAAAGGGAAGCCCTTTTTTTATTATTTCATGAATTTCATGAAATAATTAGAAAACAAATGACGTAGGCTTCGCCCCATTTTTGTGTCCAGCCAGGTACAACTAGGCAGCTGGGGATTGGAATCCGCAGCACAGGTTGGCCTGAGCTTTCTGGGCCCCACTGCTGCGAATTGCAGTCTGCAGCCGCCTCAGAAAATGGCACTTTCATAGAAGCGCCATCTTCTGGCGCTGTATCCAACTCTTCCAGCACCTGCCTGCTATACCTGGCTAGCATACAAAAATATGGCGAAGCTCACGTCCTTTTTTTGTAGTTTTTTGGCAAAAAAAATAAAAAATGCTTCCCTGGATTTTCCATTGCCAGTGAAGGTAACACCAAGCAGTGGGGGTTAGCAGCCAGTAGCTGCTTGGATTACCCTTAGCTAGCAATACAAAAAATGCAGCGGGAGCCCATATATATTTTTTTTAATTATTTATTTAAATAACTAAAAATAAAATGGGCTTCCCTGTATTTTGATTGCTGGACATCACAGTGCTGTAAAAATAAATCTTTAAAAAAATGACGTAGCGCTCCGCGGTATTTTTGATTCTCAGCAGATAAAGCAGACAACTATAGGTTGCCACCCCCATCTGCCTGCCGTTACCTTGGTTGGCAATCAAAATACAGGGAAGCCCATTAATTTTTTCTATTTAAAAAATAGTTAAAAAAAAAATGACGTTGGGTCCCCCCATTTTTGATAGCCAGCTAAAGTAAAGCAGACGGCTGTAGCCTGAAAACCACAGTTGGCAGCTTTACTGTGGTTGGGGATCCAATGTGGAGGTCCCCTCAGGCTCTTTTTTATAATTATTTTATAAATATTAATAATTACACAATAAAAGTAGGGTCCCCCCCAAATTGGATCACCAGCCAAGGTAAAGCGGACAGCTGTGGTCTGGTATTCTCAGGGTGGGAAGGTCCATAGTTATTGGGCCTTCACAGCCTAAAAATAGCAGGCCGCAGGCACCCCAGACGTGGCGCATCCACTAGATGCGCCAATCCTGGCGCTTCACCCCAGCTCATCCCGTGCCCTGGTGCAGTGGCAAACGGGGTAATAAATCGGGTTGATACTAGCTGTAAAGTCACCTGAGATCAAGCCCAGCAGTTTGTGATGTCATGGCGTCTATTAGATACCCAACATCATAAACTGTCAGTACTAACAAAAAAAAAAAATCGACAAAAGAAATTTATTTGAAAAAACAGTCCCCAAAACATTTCCTCTTTCACCAATTTATTGTAAGAAAAAAAATAAAGGGGTCCCACGACGACTCTGGACCGTCTAGAATATGGGGGGGAGACACTCAGGGAACGTATCCCCCATTTTCTAGGAGTGCGGACCCTTCATGTGAGGAGTGTGGGTGCAATGAATCTGCACTCACTCTCCCCGGGTCCACAGCAGCAGAGTCCATGTCGTAATGGTTGCTACCAAAGCTGCAATGCCCTGCTCATGAGGTAAGGGCATGCCTAATAAGGAGAACTACTGTAGAGGAAGCTCTGCTCACTGGTATATAGGTGCTCAGAGGTAATAATAGATAAAATTAGTGAGTAACCTCGGCACTCTAAATCTCCCAGACTAAGTCAGTAAGTCACAACGGATAGTAATGCAAAATCACTCTTTATTGGTCCGTATTAAGAAAAAAATGTTTTCATAAGCATATATGTTTTTGTCCAAAACAAGTTACAAATGACGTTTCGGCCTGAGCCTTCGTCAGATTGGACTTATCTGCTTGTAATCATGAAAAATGACAATAATCAGTATCACATAAGAGTGAGAGAACAATAACATAAACTCGAACAATGTAAAGGTACAATTGGGATGCAGCAAAAAAATTGCAACACAGCAAGAAATGAAACACATGATACAAATGTCATAATACAGTACAAGGACAATATAGTAATGACAAATATGGGGTCAGAGTAGGCTTAGACAGCTCTGGTACGAAAGAGATGTCAATCATAAAGTAACATGTGCAGTAGGTGTAGAGCTACAGTATGCATGGCAGAGCTAATGGGTAGACTGACCATAGAAAAAGAACGGAGAAAAAGTGGAGAAAAAGTGGAGAAAAAGTGGAGAAAAAGTGGAGAAAAAAGTGGAGAAAAAGTGGAGAAAAAGTGGAGAAAAAGTGGAGAAAAAGTGGAGAAAAAATGGAGAAAAAAAATGGAGAAAAAGTGTAGAAAAAATGTAGAAAAAATGTAGAAAAAGTGGAGAAAAAAATGGAGAAAAAGTGTAGAAAAAGTGTAGAAAAAAATGTAGAAAAAGTGGAGACAAAATGGAGAAAAAGTGGAGAAAAAGTGGAGAAAAAGTGGAGCACCCTTTGGTGCCTTTCATGTGGCACTAAGGGGTGCTTAGCTTTGTATTTAGCCAAAAAAATGAAAAAAAAATGACGTAGGGTTCCCCCTAGTTTTGTAGCCAGCTAGGGTAAAGCTGACGGCTGCAGCCTGCAGTCCACAGCTGGCAACCTCACCTTGGCTGGTAATCCAAAACTGAGGGCACCCCACGCTGTTATTTTAAATTAAATAAATAATTTAAAAAAAAAAACACGTAGGGGTCCCCCAAAATTGGATCACCAGCCAAGGTAAAGCAGACAGCTGGGGCCTGATATTCTCAGACTAGGGAGGTCCATGGTTATTGGACTCTCCCCAGCCTAAAAATAGCAGGCCGCAGCCGCCCCAGAAGTGGCGCATCCATTAGATGCGCCAATCCTGGTGCTTCGCCCCAGCTCATCCCGCGCCCTGGTGCGGTGGCAAACGGGGTAATATATGGGGTTAATACCAGATGTGTAATGTCACCTGGCATCAAGCCCTGGGGTTGGTGAGGTCAGGCGTCTATCAGATACCCGACATCACCAACCCAGTCAGTAATAAAAAAAATAGACGACAAACACATTTTTATTTGAAAAAACACTTCCCAAAACATTCCCTCTTTAACCAATTTATTAGAATGAAAAACAAATCCAGGTCTGGTGTAATCCAAGGGGTTGCCATGACGATCCACACTGTCCCAGTCAATGAAGAGCAGGATGTTCCCCATTGGCTGGGAGAGCAGTGCAGTGACCTGAGCTAACATCAATGGGTCAGCCCAGGTCACTGCAGGGCATGATAAGTGCTGCTGTCAGTGAGGTACATTACCTGCGCTGATCTCCAGCACACTGACAGCCCCTGTCACTGAGTTCAATGACCGCCGCCTTCACAGCCAAGTATCGCGAGAGGCCCGTGACTTCACCGCTAGTCAGTCTCGGGTCGGAAGCGAGAGAAGGTGATGTGACAAGCGGCGACCATGGAGGACAGTGACAGTGTTGAGGTCGAGATGGCGGGACTTCATCACCGCAGGTAAGCCGAGCGGGACCATGTTTGTGTGTGTGTGTGTGTGTGTGTGTGTGTATGTGAGTGTGTGTGTGTGTGTGTGTGTGTACGTGTGTACATGCCGCGGGCAGGAGGGGGTGGAGTGAGCTGAGCGGGGAAGTGTGGGCTTCCTGCACGTAACTAGGATAAACATCGGGTTACTAACCAAAGCACTTTGGTTGGATACCCGATGTTTATCTTGGTTACCAGCTTCTGGCAGGCTGCCAGCGATGGCTCCTGCACACTGTAGCTGTAAAAAGCCCTGCTTTTTGCTGCTAGAACCGTTCTCGAACGTATCTAGAACTATCGAGCTTTTGCAAAAAGCTCGAGTTCTAGTTCGATCTCGAACAGCCCCCAAAATCACTCGAGCCTAGAACTGGAGAACCTCGAACCTAGAACCGCGCTCAACTCTGTTCACTACCCTTTATAGCAGGAGTCTAGCTGCCCAGTCATGGAGGTTTTAACCCAGATAGTGGCATTCCAGTTAGGTTTTTGTCTAGCTGCCTAGATATAGAGGTTTTTAATCGAGATAGTGGCATTTCATGTTAGGTTCCCGGTATACAGAGATTACCTTGCCGTGGTGACCAGTTTCACATGTATTGGCCAATACATATGCTAAATATCTCTTTTTTTTTTTTCAAATACTCCTATAGCAGTAATGCAGTACCAGAGTTCACTTATTCATTATTCGCATTTTAGTGTGCAGCATTATATGTTTTGTAGCGCTTTTATGTTTACGACCTTCTTCAAACGTCCATGGAAAACACTAACGTTGTGCACAGTCCATTGTGAAGGTGCATATGTTTGTGCATGTATCCATGTGCGTGTGTTTTATGTGTGTTGTCCCTGTGCTGGCTGTGTGACATCCAGATATCACAAAGACAGCATGAGTTGGTATAGTTACCTGTCTCTGCTACTGCTGTCTGGGGCGCTGCTGTTACTTCCAGGTCCGCGCTGAGTGCACTAAATATGAAATGAGCTTAATGAGCAGGCCTGGAAGTAACCACAGAGGCAGAGACAGCAGTGCCGGAGACAGATAAGTATAACAATTTTTTTGTTATGTCATCTGTGTTTTCTCCGGTACGTGTCACACTGATGTCACACGGATCACATTGGTGTGTGGTCTGTGTGACACACGTGCCGCCGGCAGAAAACGGACATGTTGCCGTGAGGAGCACGTGGACATGCGGATTTAGGTCAGGGCTCATAGAAGGCCACTTCAGAATAGTCCAGTGTTTTTCTCTTAGTAATTCTTGGGTGTTTATAGCTGTGTGTTTTGGGTCATTATTGTGTTGCAAGACTCATGATCTATAACTTAGACCAAACTTTCTCACATTCGGCAGCACATTTCTCTCTAGAATCTCTTGATAGTCTTGAGATTTCATTGTACACTCCACAGATTCAAGACACCCTGTGCCAGATGCAGCAAAACAGCCCCAGAAAATAACAGAGCCTCCTCTATGTTTCACAGTAGGGACAGTGTTCTTTTCTTGATATGCTTCATTTTTTCGTCTGTGAACACCAAGCTGATGTGCCTTGCCAAAAAGTTCAATTTTTGTCTCATCTGTCAATAGATCACTCTCCCAGAAGCTTTGTGGATTATCAACATGTAGTTTAGAAAATTCCAGTCTGGCTTTTTTATGGGTTTTTTTTAACAATGGTGTCCCCCTTGGCTGTCTCCCATGAAGTCCACTTTGGCTCAAACAATGACGGAGGGTGCAATCTGACACATGTCCCTTGAGCTTGAAGTTCACCTTTAATCTCTTTAGAAGTTTTTCTGGGCTTTTTTGTTACCATTCATATTATCCGTCTTTCATTTGTCATCAATTTTCCTCCTGCGGCTACGTCCAGGGAGGTTGGCTACTGTCCCATGGATCTTGAATTTTTGAATAATATGTGCAACTGTAGTCACAGGAACATCAAGCTGCTTGGAGATGGTCTTATAACCTTTACCTTTAACATGCTTGTCTATAATTTTCTTTCTAATCTCCTGAGAGAGTTTTTTCCTTCGCTTCCTCTTGTCCATGTTGAGTGTGGTACACACCATGTCACCAAACAGCACAGTGATTATCTGTAGCCCTATATAGAGGCCCACTGACTGATTACAAGATTGTAGGCACCTGTGATGCTAAATAGTGGACACACCTTGATTTAACATGTCCCTTTTGTCACATTAATTTCAGGGGTACCATCATTTCTGTCCAGGCCTATTTCATGAGTTTTATATTTTTAAAAATTCTGTGGAAGCTGAAAAGCAATGACTGACTTTCATTTGTTCATTTTCATAGATTTTTTTTATTTATTATTACTTTTGTCAGATTCAAGTTATTTCTGTGACCATTGTGGGTTTTTCTTTCATTAAATGAGGAGTACCAACAATTTGACCACGTGTGTGTCTGTCTAGGCATCTTCTCCTTGCTGTTCCCATTACATTTCAGCAATTTCCAGCTCACTTCCTGATGGGTCTACTGGAAAAATGGTTGAGTTTCTCATTGACGTCCATTATGCTCATTACTCAAGACGAGCACCCGAGCATTAGATACTGCTTGACTCGTGTAACGAGCACCCAAGAATTTTAGTGCTGGCCCATCACTAATAAAGAAGTGTCAGAATGAAGGAAAGATAACTATTAGGCTAGATAGATGATGGATAAAAGTAAGGTTTACAGTGAGGTTCTTGTTGTATACAAACTAGATAGTGTCCATAACATCAATTACCCTATAAACAATAAATGTGCAAATAGTATATTATCTGTAATGCCCAGGAATGACCAACTAAATTAAATTCCAAATTTTTCTTCATCATTATAATTTCAACAAACTCAAAAACATCTTGTTACATTTGATTGTTGGTGCCCCTGTTTGTGAGGATACCTTGCCTAATTTTATATATGCTTGTATTTTAATTCTTCTTATTAAAATTAGCGATGAGCGAGTACTAAAAAGCTCGGGTGCTCGAAGCTCGGGCCGAGCCTCCCAAGATACTCGTGTACTCGGCCCTAGCAACGAGCCCAATGTTATCCTATGGGAGACCCGAGTATTTTTGTGAAATGACCCCCCGGCAGCATGGAGAAACCCTAAAAATGTCACAAAAGTCTCAGAAGAGTGCTCAAATGACATGGCAACAGCATGGGGAAGACCCCTTGAAGCATTTATCACTGAAAAGTCACAGCTGTGAACAATTTTGTCCGCGTTTTACGCCATTTTTACGGACTCACCATAAAACCTTCCAAAATGACCCCAAAATGACTTTTCATGGCGGAAATGTTAAGGGCACATACCCAATAGTGAGATAGAGCTGGTGTATGTTACTTTTTGAGATTAATACATGAAAGATTTTACGTGAAAACATTGTGTGGCACTCCGATGTCCCTGAGAAGAGATGTACATGAAGGCCTCTTGAGTCTAATGTGCCCATTTTGAGGAAGTGAGTCTTTGTAGTATTTTCCTTTGCCAGGGCAGTCCAAAATTGTGAGGTTCACCAATGCCCCTGCATACAGACGTGCATGATGGCCTGTAAACCTGAAGTGCCCATTGTAAGGAAGTGGGTCTATTGTAGTATAGCCCTTAGGCAAAGCAGCCAAAAATTGGGAGGCTCCACGTTGTCCCTGGATAGAGACGTGCATGAGGGCCTGTAAACCTGAAGTGCCCATTGGAAGGAAGTGGGAGTATTATAGTATAGCTCTTAGGCAGGGCAGCCAAAAATTGGGAGGCTCTACATTGTCCCTGGATAGAGACGTGCATGATGGCCTGTAAACCTGAAGTGCCCATTGGAAGGAAGTGGGTCTATTGTAGTATAGCCCTTAGGCAGGGCAGCCAAAAATTGGGAGGCTCCACGTTGTCCCTGGATAGAGACGTGCATGATGGCCTGTAAACCTGAAGTGCCCATTGGAAGGAAGTGGGTCTATTGTAGTATAGCCCTTAGGCAGGGCAGCCAAAAATTGGGAGGCTCCACGTTGTCCCTGGATAGAGACGTGCATGATGGCCTGTAAACCTGAAGTGCCCATTGTAAGGAAGTGGGTCTATTGTAGTATAGCCCTTAGGCAGGGCAGCCAAAAATTGGGAGGCTCCACGTTGTCCCTGGATAGAGACGTGCATGATGGCCTGTAAACCTGAAGTGCCCATTGTAAGGAAGTGGGTCTATTGTAGTATAGCCCTTAGGCAGGGCAGCCAAAAATTGGGAGGCTCCACGTTGTCCCTGGATAGAGACGTGCATGATGGCCTGTAAACCTGAAGTGCCCATTGGAAGGAAGTGGGTCTATTGTAGTATAGCCCTTAGGCAGGGCAGCCAAAAATTGGGAGGCTCCACATTGTCCCTGGGTAGAGACGTGCATGAGGGCCTGTAAACCTGAAGTGCCCATTGGAAGGAAGTGGGTCTATTGTAGTATAGCCCTTAGGCAGGGCAGCCAAAAATTGGGAGGCTCCACGTTGTCCCTGGGTAGAGACGTGCATGAGGGCCTGTAAACCTGAAGTGCCCATTGGAAGGAAGTGGGTCTATTGTAGTATAGCCCTTAGGCAGGGCAGCCAAAAATTGGGAGGCTCCACGTTGTCCCTGGATAGAGACGTGCATGATGGCCTGTAAACCTGAAGTGCCCATTGGAAGGAAGTGGGTCTATTGTAGTATAGCCCTTAGGCAGGGCAGCCAAAAATTGGGAGGCTCCACGTTGTCCCTGGATAGAGACGTGCATGATGGCCTGTAAACCTGAAGTGCCCATTGTAAGGAAGTGGGTGTATTATAGTATAGCCCTTAGGCAGGGCAGCCAAAAATTGGGAGGCTCTACGTTGTCCCTGGGTAGAGACGTGCATGAGGGCCTCAAAACATTAAGTGTCCATTGTCAGGAAGTGGGTGTATTATAGTATAGCCCTTAGGCAGGGCAGCCAAAAATTGGGAGGCTCCACATTGTCCCTGGATAGAGACGTGCATGATGGCCTGTAAACCTGAAGTGCCCATTGGAAGGAAGTGGGTCTATTGTAGTATAGCCCTTAGGCAGGGCAGCCAAAAATTGGGAGGCTCCACGTTGTCCCTGGGTAGAGACGTGCATGAGGGCCTCAAAACATTAAGTGTCCATTGTCAGGAAGTGGGTGTATTATAGTATAGCCCTTAGGCAGGGCAGCCAAAAATTGGGAGGCTCCACATTGTCCCTGGATAGAGACGTGCATGATGGCCTGTAAACCTGAAGTGCCCATTGGAAGGAAGTGGGTCTATTGTAGTATAGCCCTTAGGCAGGGCAGCCAAAAATTGGGAGGCTCCACGTTGTCCCTGGGTAGAGACGTGCATGAGGGCCTCAAAACATTAAGTGTCCATTGTCAGGAAGTGGGTGTATTATAGTATAGCCGTTAGGCAGTGCAGCCAAGAATTGGGAGGCTCCACATTGTCCCTGGATAGAGACGTGCATGATGGCCTGTAAACCTGAAGTGCCCATTGGAAGGAAGTGGGTCTATTGTAGTATAGCCCTTAGGCAGGGCAGCCAAAAATTGGGAGGCTCCACGCTGTCCCTGGGTAGAGACGTGCATGAGGGCCTCAAAACATTAAGTGTCCATTGTCAGGAAGTGGGTGTATTATAGTATAGCCCTTAGGCAGGGCAGCCAAAAATTGGGAGGCTCCACGTTGTCCCTGGGTAGAGACGTGCATGAGGGCCTCAAAACATTAAGTGTCCATTGTCAGGAAGTGGGTGTATTATAGTATAGCCCTTAGGCAGGGCAGCCAAAAATTGGGAGGCTCCACGTTGTCCCTGGGTAGAGACGTGCATGAGGGCCTCAAAACATTAAGTGTCCATTGTCAGGAAGTGGGTGTATTATAGTATAGCCCTTAGGCAGGGCAGCCAAAAATTGGGAGGCTCCACATTGTCCCTGGGTAGAGACGTGCATGAGGGCCTCAAAACATTGTTCCCATTGCAAAGGAGCGGGTCTCCTGTCGTTGTAATGTCCATTCTGCAAAGAATGGGCGAAAAAATTTACCACTCGGGGTATACCTGAAACAAAGGCCTAAGTATTGCAATTTGTAACGGTCATCATCATGGTGGCGCATGAGGAGAAGGAGGAGCAGTCCAGCGATTATCCAAAGTCCAGAAGTGTGTACCCATGGGTGAGTGGAGGTACATGGCAAACTTTAAATTCCGCTCTCATTTGCTGGTGGTATGGTGAAGTCTGGCCCAATCCAACCCTTGTTCATCTTGATCAGAGTCAGCCTGTCAGCATTTTCAGTTGACAGGCGGGTGCGTTTATCTGTAATGATTCCACCTGCGGCACTAAAAACACGCTCTGACAAAACGCTAGCAGCAGGGCAGGCCAGGACTTCCAAGGCGTAGAGAGCCAATTCATGCCACGTGTCCAGCTTGGATACCCAATAATTGTAAGGCACAGAGGAATGTCGGAGTACAGTTGTTCGATCTGCAAGGTACTCCTTCAGCATCTGGGCAAACTTAGGATTTCTTGTGGCACTACCCCGCACCTCAGGGGCTGTGGTACGTGAGGGGCTGAGAAAACTGTCCCACATCTTAAAGACTGTTCCCCTACCTCTGGCGGATTGGACTTGTGCCTCTCTCGGCTGTACGCCTCGGTTGTCCACTGATTCATGACCTATGCCGCTAGCGTTTTGTGAGGGGAATGCTTTGCCTACTTCCGTGACTATGGCCTTCCGGAACTGCTGCATTTTGGTTGACCTCTCCTCCACGGGAATAAGAGACAAAAAGTTCTCCTTGTAGCGTGGGTCTAACAGTGTTACCAACCAGTAATGATTGTCGGCCAAGATGTTCTTAACGCGAGGGTCACGAGACAGGCAGCTTACCATAAAGTCAGCCATGTGCGCCAGACTCTTAACAGCCAGGACTTCAGTAGCCTGACCAACAAGATGACTGAACATGCTGTCCTCCTCCTCCTCCTCCTCCTCCTCCTCCTCATCTACCCTGTCCTCTGGCCAGCCACGCTGAACCGAGGATATGACTGGTGTGCATGTCATATCCTCAATTTGGCCGGAGAGTTGCTCCATGTCTTCATCCTCCTCCTCGTCATAGTCCTCCACTGCACGTTGTGATGAGACGAGGCTGGGCTGTGTGTTATCATCACCCACACCCACTACTGTTTCTTGCTGCAACTCATCGCGCTCCGCCTGCAATGCATCATGTTTGTTTTTCAAAGAAACAACAAAGAGCCAGCACCAATGTGCACTAAGGCATCAAATATTCCAAACTGCATTATAAAAAATTTTTTTTTGAGATTTTTGGCAAAAAATTGCAATTTCTTGAGCTGCTTCGCCACGTCACGGCAAATCTCATTTGAAGCAGTCCTACACTAAAATATTTTTATAAAATGTGCCATGCGGCCTCACACATGAATAACAGAACTGCTCTCAGCAGCACTCACCTGGTCTATTGCAGTCCCGTACCCATGACTGAGTCACGGTTGTGGGCGGGACAGGTCCAAGCAAATGCTGCATGAAGTATATATATAGCCTGTGGACAAAGCCTGATGACCCAATGTGAACAGTCACCAAACGCCAAAATCTATACAGATGGAATACATCCCAAATTGGGGTGCGTAGCAAGGTGGAGGTCAACCACCGACCAATTCAACAAAGAAACAACAAAGAGCCAGCACCAATGTGCACTAAGGCATCAAATATTCCAAACTGCATTATAAAAAATTTTTTTTGAGATTTTTGGCAAAAAATTGCAATTTCTTGAGCTGCTTCGCCACGTCACGGCAAATCTCATTTGAAGCAGTCCTACACTAAAATATTTTTATAAAATGTGCCATGCGGCCTCACACATGAATAACAGAACTGCTCTCAGCAGCACTCACCTGGTCTATTGCAGTCCCGTACCCATGACTGAGTCACGGTTGTGGGCGGGACAGGTCCAAGCAAATGCTGCATGAAGTATATATATAGCCTGTGGACAAAGCCTGATGACCCAATGTGAACAGTCACCAAACGCCAAAATCTATACAGATGGAATACATCCCAAATTGGGGTGCGTAGCAAGGTGGAGGTCAACCACCGACCAATTCAACAAAGAAACAACAAAGAGCCAGCACCAATGTGCACTAAGGCATCAAATATTCCAAACTGCATTATAAAAAATTTTTTTTGAGATTTTTGGCAAAAAATTGCAATTTCTTGAGCTGCTTCGCCACGTCACGGCAAATCTCATTTGAAGCAGTCCTACACTAAAATATTTTTCTAAAATGTGCCATGCGGCCTCACACATGAATAACAGAACTGCTCTCAGCAGCACTCACCTGGTCTATTGCAGTCCCGTACCCATGACTGAGTCACGGTTGTGGGCGGGACAGGTCCAAGCAAATGCTGCATGAAGTATATATATAGCCTGTGGACAAAGCCTGATGACCCAATGTGAACAGTCACCAAACGCCAAAATCTATACAGATGGAATACATCCCAAATTGGGGTGCGTAGCAAGGTGGAGGTCAACCACCGACCAATTCAACAAAGAAACAACAAAGAGCCAGCACCAATGTGCACTAAGACATCAAATATTCCAAACTGCATTATAAAAAATTTTTTTTGAGATTTTTGGCAAAAAATTGCAATTTCTTGAGCTGCTTCGCCACGTCACGGCAAATCTCATTTGAAGCAGTCCTACACTAAAATATTTTTATAAAATGTGCCATGCGGCCTCACACATGAATAACAGAACTGCTCTCAGCAGCACTCACCTGGTCTATTGCAGTCCCGTACCCATGACTGAGTCACGGTTGTGGGCGGGACAGGTCCAAGCAAATGCTGCATGAAGTATATATATAGCCTGTGGACAAAGCCTGATGACCCAATGTGAACAGTCACCAAACGCCAAAATCTATACAGATGGAATACATCCCAAATTGGGGTGCGTAGCAAGGTGGAGGTCAACCACCGACCAATTCAACAAAGAAACAACAAAGAGCCAGCACCAATGTGCACTAAGGCATCAAATATTCCAAACTGCATTATAAAAAATTTTTTTTGAGATTTTTGGCAAAAAATTGCAATTTCTTGAGCTGCTTCGCCACGTCACGGCAAATCTCATTTGAAGCAGTCCTACACTAAAATATTTTTATAAAATGTGCCATGCGGCCTCACACATGAATAACAGAACTGCTCTCAGCAGCACTCACCTGGTCTATTGCAGTCCCGTACCCATGACTGAGTCACGGTTGTGGGCGGGACAGGTCCAAGCAAATGCTGCATGAAGTATATATATAGCCTGTGGACAAAGCCTGATGACCCAATGTGAACAGTCACCAAACGCCAAAATCTATACAGATGGAATACATCCCAAATTGGGGTGCGTAGCAAGGTGGAGGTCAACCACCGACCAATTCAACAAAGAAACAACAAAGAGCCAGCACCAATGTGCACTAAGGCATCAAATATTCCAAACTGCATTATAAAAAATTTTTTTTGAGATTTTTGGCAAAAAATTGCAATTTCTTGAGCTGCTTCGCCACGTCACGGCAAATCTCATTTGAAGCAGTCCTACACTAAAATATTTTTATAAAATGTGCCATGCGGCCTCACACATGAATAACAGAACTGCTCTCAGCAGCACTCACCTGGTCTATTGCAGTCCCGTACCCATGACTGAGTCACGGTTGTGGGCGGGACAGGTCCAAGCAAATGCTGCATGAAGTATATATATAGCCTGTGGACAAAGCCTGATGACCCAATGTGAACAGTCACCAAACGCCAAAATCTATACAGATGGAATACATCTGTTTTTCAGCAGAGACCGTTTTAGAAGGCAGAGTAGCGGTATGGTGACGCTAATAATGGCGTCATCACCACTCACCATCTTGGTGGAGTCCTCAAAGTTTTGGAGGATGGTACATAGGTCTGACATCCATCTCCACTCCTCAGGTGTTATGTGTGGAGTTTGACCCATTTCCCGACGGCTTAGGTGATGCAGGTACTCAACAACTGCCCTCTTCTGCTCACATATCCTGACCAACATGTGCAGAGTTGAATTCCAACGCGTGGGGACATCACACACCAGTCTGTGAGCCGGAAGATGCAAACTGCGCTGAAAGCCGGCAAGGCCGGCTGAAGCAGTAGGTGACTTTCGAAAATGTGCAGACAGGCGGCGAACTTTTACCAGCAGATCAGACAGCTCTGGGTATGACTTTAGAAACCGCTGAACCACGAGGTTGAGAACATGGGCCACGCATGGAACATGTGTCAGCTGGCCTCGCCTCAAAGCCGCCACCAGGTTCCGGCCATTGTCACACACGACCTTTCCTGGCTTTAGGTTCAGAGGTGTGAGCCAGTGATCTGCCTGCTGTTTCAGAGCTGTCCACAGCTCTTCTGCATTGTGGGGTTTGTCACCTATGCATATTAGCTTCAGCACAGCCTGTTGCCGCTTCGCCGAGGCAGTGCTGCAGTGCTTCCAGCTTGTGACTGGTGTGGAGGGTACAGTGGATGAGGATGCGCAGGAGGAGGAGGAGGCTGAAGAGCATGACATTCCGGAGCTGTAGAGTGTGGGTGAAACCCTGACTGAGGTAGGGCCTGCAAACCTTGGTGTGGGAAGGACGTGTTTTGTCCCTCGCTCAGACTGGGTCCCAGCTTCCACAATATTAACCCAGTGTGCCGTCAACGAGATGTAGCGGCCTTGCCCACAAGCACTTGTCCACGTGTCTGTGGTTAGGTGGACCTTGGGTGAAACAGCGTTGTTCAGGGCACGTGTGATGTTTTGTGACACGTGGTTATGCAACGCGGGGACGGCACACCGGGAGAAATAGTGGCGGCTGGGGACCGAGTAACGTGGGACAGCTGCCGCCATCAGGTCACGGAATGCTTCTGTCTCCACCAGCCTAAAAGGCAACATTTCCAGCGCAAGCAGTCGCGAAATGTTAGCATTTAGAACTGTGGCATGTGGGGTGTTGGCAGTGTATTTGCGCCTGCGTTCAAAGGTTTGCTGAATGGATAACTGAACGCTGCGCTGGGACAAGGACGTGCTTGATGATGGTGTTCTTTCTGCGTAGGCAACTGCAGGTGCAGGAGTGGAGGAGGCTTGTTCGCAGGCAGCATGGACAGGGGATTGGCTCGCATGCACAACCAGCGAAGACGTAGCAGTGACATCAGCAAGCACTGCTCCTCGACTCTGTTGAACTTCCCACAAAGTCGGGTGCTTGGCTGACATGTGCCTGATCATGCTGGTGGTGGTCAGGCTGCTAGTTTTGGTACCCCTGCTGATGCTGGCACGGCAGGTGTTGCAAATGGCCTTTTTTGAATCATCTGGATCCAACTTAAAAAACTGCCAGACTCGGGAAGACCTAACATTTGTACAGGCACCTTGTGTCGTCGTGTTGTTCCGGGGAACGGTTGCCTGACTTCTGCCTGGGGCCACCACCCTGCTTCTTACTGCCTGTTGTGATGCTACGCCTCCCTCCCCCTGTGCACTGCTGTCCTCGCTCTGCATATCCTCCTGCCAGGTTGGGTCAGTTACTGGATCATCCACCACGTCGTCTTCCTCTTCCGCACCCTGCTCCTCCTCCTGACTTCCTGACAATTGTGTCTCATCATCGTCCACCACTTGTTGAGACACGTTGCCAACTTCGTGAGAACGTGGCTGCTCAAATATTTGGCCATCTGTACAGACGATCTCCTCATGACCCACTTCAATATGAGCTGGCGAGAGGCCAGAATGTGTGAATGGAAACGTGAACAGCTCTTCCGAGTGTCCAAGTGTGGGATCATTAATGTCCGAGGAGGACGTGTACTCAGCCTGGTGGTAGGAAGGAGGATCAGGTTCAGAAATGTGCGGTGCAGTATCACGGCTACTGACACTTGACCGTGTGGAAGACAGAGTGTTTGTGGTGGTGCCAATCTGACTGGAAGCATTATCTGCTATCCAACTAACAACCTGTTGACACTGGTCTTGGTTCAAGAGCGGTGTACTGCTGCGGTCCCCAAGAATTTGGGACAGGACGTGCGAGCGCCTAGATGTGGCCCTTTGTTGTGGCGAAATTAGAGCTTGCCCACGACCTCGGCCTCTGCCTGCACCACCATCACGTCCACTTCCTTGTTCCTTGCCAATGCCCTTGCGCATTTTGCAATGCTGTGCACTGCTGACGTGTATATTCACTACTTGTGCGTTATATCAAAGTTTGTGGAAATTGCACACAAGTGCACCTGTACGCTGCCACCAACAGGCACACACGTGCGGTTTTAAAAACCAAGCACGGACGCAATAAGAACCTAACAGGTTTTTTTGGGGAGCGACAATTACAGACAAGTCAGACACTATCTGGACTGTTTTACACTGTGTACACCAGCCCCAGATATGATGAAGGCTGGTATACGGTCACCACTAGGAATGGCTATATATACCCTGCCTGCCTGCCTGCCTGTATACTGGTACAATAGTCCTGACAAGGACTCTTCTGGTCACTAGCCTGTATTCAGACCTGGCTATACCCTGCCTGTTTATAGCAACAATAGTCCTGAGAAGGACTCTGCTACTGTACTCCGACCTGGCTATACCCTGCCTGCCTGTATACAACTAGAATAGTCCTGAGAAGGACTTTTGGTCACACTGTTTGCAGCCCTGCAACTGAAAAAGCTATAAAGGGCCGCAAAGCTTTCCCTGAATCAGCGACACTCTCCCTGCACTGACTGTCTGGATAGCTGTGAGCAGAGCACAGCGCGCCGGCCGGTATAAAGGCTCGGTCACGCTGTGCAGGCCGGCCAATCACTGCAATTCCACAACTAACAGGGCTGTGGCATTGCAGTGGTCTGCCAGCCAATCCCTGCATGAGGGCTGGCTCTCAAAAGAGCGCCAACATGCAGAAATGAAGACCACGAGTACAGCACGAGTATCGCGAGATTACTCGGTCCCCGCCGAGCAGCCCGAGTACAGCGCTACTCGTGCGAGTACCGAGTAGTTACAAGCATGCTCGCTCATCACTAATTAAAATATGTTTTAATTATATACTTGGGATTTTCATGTACCTTTTTCATCCTTCTGAGGATTTATGTTTTAATAGGCTTATTAAGGTGCTTTCCCATCAGACAGAACAAATGGTTATAGATGGGGACTAACATATATTCATAACTTACACTGTAGATGTCTCTGATTGGAGTTGTTCCCTTTCTTTTATTCTCCATCTTATCCAGATTCTATGATGACTTTTCATATCCACAGCTGGATTCTCTCTTCTCCAATCTTCTGCAGCACATCCTGACACAGTGCCCTTAAAAATACTAGTGTAATGATAATGCTCCTTAAAAAAAATATCTGGCCATATTGTTCCCCTCAATATTTTCCCCTTTACTTAGCACCCTGCGCAAAACATGACCACACACACACACACACACACACACACACACACACACACACACTATCCCTCTAATCGTACTTGGCCTCAATACTGTCCTAACCTTTCCCTTCTCACACTCCCCCTGCTGCATACTCTTTTGTCTCTGTACTGTGCTCTCATACTCTTCCCCTAATGCTACTCTGTCTCTATACTGCCTCCCACACTAACTAGTCTCTGTGCACTTTTCCACCATTATGTCCACTCGTACCTTTCATCCATCCTGTCTCTTCACATGTTTTCCTTCGCTACTGTCCTCTCACACGTTTCTTCACTATATGATGCCAAAACCAATTTCTTACTACTTTTATATAAAATCATATAATTTTATTAATATCAATTTCACGTACATAACATACATTTAAAAGCAAGATGAAGATAGAGGAAGGATTGTCTATCCCTACCACTGTTCCTTCCTCACTACGGGGGTCGGCGTCCTAAAGTGAAGACGCCCCCGTTCAAACGACGGCTATCCCTGGGTTTTGCCCTCCCTAATGGTAACCGTGATCCCTCTCAGATGGAAACAACCCCTACAGTAGTAACACCACAGTGAGGAAGAGGTGCTCAGTCCGCAGTGGCTAATTTGTCTGTATCACCACTCAGACGAGTAGGGATACGGGGCATAGGAAAGTCGTCAGATGTTCCATATGTCTATGTGCTCAACTAAGGGTATAAATGAGTCAAACTTCTACATAGGTCAATGTGCTCAGTTAGAGGTAGACAGATGAGTCACACTTAATGAGAATTCAAGAAATGCCCAATAAAAGGTAAGTAACATTTCTTATAGAACTCAATTCAAGAAATGCCCTCGGGCACTGTGGTTTTACTACTGTAGGGGTTGTTTCCATCTGAGAGGGATCACGGTTACCATTAGGGAGGGCAAAACCCAGGGATAGCCGTCGTTTGAACGGGGGCATCTTCACTTTAGGACGCCGACCCCCGTAGTGAGGAAGGAACAGTGGTAGGGATAGACAATCCTTCCTCTATCTTCATCTTGCTTTTAAATGTATGTTATGTACGTGAAATTGATATTAATAAAATTATATGATTTTATATAAAAGTAGTAAGAAATTGGTTTTGGCAAAATATCTACTTTAGTATCCAAAATAGGTTTAGTATTCACTATATGATGCCCTCAAAGTATGCACCCCAAAACTGTGCCCTTACACTCCTCCCACACGATCCCCTCACACTTTCCTTCCCATACAATCTCCTCACAATATTCTCAATACTGTTCCCTCATACATTTATTTCCCCGTACTGCACAATACTGTTCTGTGACACTTCGCCTACAATGTGTCCTCACACTTTTCACCCCCGGACTGTCCCATCATACATTTTTCCCTATACTGTCTCCAAAAATTATTCCTCTATCCTGTCTGCTCACACTATTCCCCCCATACTGTCCATTTACAGTTTTCCCCATGGTGTCCCCTTATACTTCTTCTTCTTACTGTCCCTGCACACTTCTCCCTTATACTGTTCTCTTAGGCTTTTCTCCCATACTGTCTCTTCACAATTCCCCTATAATATTCCCTTACACTTTTCCCCCACACTGTCGACACATAGTTCTCCCTCATATTGTCCCTTCACACTTCCCCATATTGTCCCCTCACCACCTCCATACTGTTCTTCCACAAGATTCCCCAACAATAACTCTCCTGTTTCATCCTCCACAAGAAAATAAAGCTTCCACTATTATGTCAGATATAAAATGAAAAATCCAGAAGTTCCCACATTAAAAATGGGTAAGAATTGTTCATGTACTGATGAGTGCTGTCATTCAACTTCATTCATCTTGAATTCTCTGAATATCATGTGTCTAGTCCTATTCAATGATTGGCAGCAAGCCTGTTTGACTATGCATTCTCAGATACCTGTCAGCTACTAACTGGGACTGATGACATGACTATTCGGCAGAGAAAAAGCAATGATTCAGATAATTTTATTGTAATAAAAGTGATAGTAAAACTTCTTACAAAATTGTACATAAATGTGCTTAGGCTCTTCTGCTCTGTAACAGAAATGACTATTTGTATAATGTGAAAGGTTCCCATTAATGTTATTGTTTGTAACAATGGTTTACTAGTTGAAAGTTAATTGTCTCCGTTACCATTTTTAGGTACAAGTTCAAAAACATCAACTACAGAACCTGTCTGTCAGATGGATCTTGGAGTTTGCCCATTCCTGAATGTGAAGGTATAGTAATAAATAAGTGTTCATTTGTAAGTGTGTAAAGGAAGGGGAATTGTTATAAAGTGTACCTACTAGTTTAACAAACGAGAAACGTCAACCCTGATTGCTAAAACAAAGAGGCAATGGCTCCTCACTAAATGGATTGGGGAAAGCAATGTAAAGTTGTCAATGATGAGTAGGGAGAGAATAGGAAAGATCTATTGTTCAAACCTCAGGAAATTTCCTAGATTGAGTAATGCCCGGGAGACACTTACTAAGATGTAATAAAATGTCCATCATTATCTAATATATAAAACTGAGTATATGTGTCTGTGTATATGTGTGTGTGTGTGTGTGTGTGTGTGTCTGCTAAAGGAATCAGTACCGTCACATGTACATTAACGAACTTTTGCACATACACCCCATGTGACTCAGGGAACGCCATAGACTATGTTTTGATGGAAAAATTTAACCCCGCACTTTACAGTTACTTTCCTAAAAACTGCCTCCAATAAAGTCAATGGAGCTGCGAGCTGCAGGTTATTAATAGCAGTATAGGAACAAAAGACATTCATAGTATAAGAAGCTTATGTGTGAGGTAATATGATTTCGATGGGGAGACAGATGGAGAGATACAGAAAGAGACAGACAGGGAGAGAGACATAGGCACAGACAGGGAAAAAGACAGACAGATAGGGAAAGATAGAGAGTGAGACAGACAGGGAAAGAGACAGGGAGAGAGAGACAGGGAAAGAGACAGACAGAGGCAGACAGAAACACACAGACAGACGGAAAGAGGCAGGCAGACAGGGAAAGAGACAGACAGGGAATGAGACAGAGACAGACGGGGAAAGAGAGAGAGACAGACAGGGAAAGAAAGAGAGACAGACGGGGAAAGAGAGAGAGACAGACGGGGAAAGAGACAGAGACAGACGGTGAAAGAGACAGAGAGAGACAGCTAGGGAAAGAGACAGAGAGACAGCCAGGAAAGAGAGAGAGATAGAGACAGACAGACTGAGAAAGAAACAGACCTAAGAAAGACACAGACCTGGGAAAGAGACAGAGAGATAGAGACAAACAAGAAAAGAGAAAGAGAGATACAATCAGACAGGGAAAGAGACAGACAGAGAGACAGACAAAGACAGACAAAGACAGACTGGGAAAGAGACAGACGAGGAAAGTGACAGACAGGCAAAGAGACAGATGGGCAAAGAGAGATGGAGACAGACAAATAGAGAGAGACAGAGACAGACACAGAGATAGAAAGAGACAGACAGACAGAGATAAAGAGAGACAGACAGAGATAGAGAGACACAGAGACTGATACAGAGACAGATAGACACAGAGACACAGAGATATAGACACAGACACACAGAGACAGGGAAAGAGACAGACAGGGAAAGAGACAGAAAGAGAGAGACTGGTAGAGAGACAGAGACAGTTACTATCCCGGGCAACGCCGGGTACTACAGCTAGTATTTACATAAATCATAATGATCTTCTGATTACTGCCTATAGTACTTATGATATTGCTCCTAGAGGGGGGCACTGTTACACTGCTGGTATTATAGTTATCTCCAATACCTACAGTGTAACCTCTTAGATGCGACAGTCAAAAGCATCAACAGCATCAAATGAGTTTGACAGAGAGAGGGGGCTTCCTCTAGCTGTTATTTGACACATTATAACACATGCTGTGTTGCAGTGGCAACAAGAACCTAACAATGGCTCCCAGGTCTGCCCTTGTTATGGTACTATTTGGTCATAAGTAGTGATGGGGCAATAGTAAAATATTCAGGTTTGGTTACTATTTGTATATTCGTACCGTATAACGAACTTAATGCAAGTAAATGGGGAACTCGAACATTTTTCCCGAGGACCTTTCAAGGAGGTCTGGAAGGGCTGTAAAAATGCTGCAATGGATGGAAAAGTGCTGAAACTGAATGGGAACAGCATGGGAGAAGATGCCTGGATGCATTTCTGACAGCTGGTTTCTAAGAATAATGTTGTCAGAGAATTACGCCACTTTTAGAGAATGACAATAAAAGCTACAAAATCAAATCTAAATTGGATTGTACAAGAACAAATGTTAAGAAACATTCATTCTTTCCTGTATAATTACTTGTATATTAGGCAAAATAAAAAAGAGAATAAATAAATCCTCCCATTTAGACTCTGTTAACACTTAGCGGTTTTGCTTTTCATTTTCTTATTGCTTTTAATCCTGAAAGAAAATTTCACCGGGAAATGTAATTGTAACATTTTACTACTTTATCTGAGCAGGTGGTGTGTGTAACATGGTCAAACACCTCCTGTTTAATTTATGAATAGCTGTATTAATCAGTGCTAGACTAGATTGTAATTATGACTTTTTGGTTGATTATTGCACCAGCAGGTATAAAAATGCAGCCCAAAAATCACTCCCATCAATGATGTAAGGTCACCTTACACTAATTCCGGACACACTGAGGTCAAGATGGCATGTGTGGATCTTTTTTTTTTGGGGGGGGGGGGCCTCCCCCTCCTCTCCTCCACCATATCCACAGAGTCATCATGTTGCCCTCAATCATAATTTTTGGAGTTCCATCAGGTGGCCTTCAATCATACATTTGGAATGGCCATCTCTCATAAAACTTAGTGTTGCCTCCATAGAAATTGACAAGTTGAGGATTTAAAAAATGCATGCCAGGTCTGTAAAAAGAAAACCTGCAATAGGCACAAGATTTCTATAAATCCTGTCCACTTTGCGGTAACTATAAGATGGTGCATTTTTTGAGCAGTGAAATTATGTAGAGTCAAAATCTCCACAAATACTCAAAGTAGGAACTTAAAGTGAATCTGTCACCAGGTTTTTGCCACCTATACTGAGAGCAGCATAATGTAGGGCCAGAGATCCTGATTCCAGTGATATTTCACTTACCAGGTTGCTTAGTGTGTTTTGATAAAATCACTGTTTAATCAGCAGTAGATTATCATGAGAGGACCTCTTGGTTTACTGTCAGGTAGTCCAGCATATTCACGAGCTCTGTATAACTGCTAGATCTGCAGCAGAGAAAACATTGATTTTATCAATATGACAGCAAACAGCTCAGTAAGTGACACATCCCCCATCTGAGAGCAGTATAATGTAGAGACAGAGACCCAGGGCCCAGTGTAAGTATGTAGTACCACAGGTCGCAGAAGAACTGACACGCACAGCAGGAATGTCTTTCAGGGTTTTTACTCACTTCGGATGGCAGGGGTGAGTAACCCGGGCGATACTGGGATGTCCCAAGAGTGGAACCAGGCTCCTTCAGGCTGACTTAGGGGGTGGCTGCTGACTCGTCTTTCTAGCCCTCTTGTTTTTGTGGTGACCCAGACTTGTAGTCCTACGGGGTCACCCAGGGAAGTTGCTTCCGCCTGTTCTTCCTTTTTCGGCCCATTTGCTTGTAGCCTGGACCAGGTAACTCCAGCTGCTTGCCTCTTGTTCGTATGGGCCCTCTCGTTGCTGCGTGGCTGCGGACTCTGTGGTGGTTTGGTGAAGGGCATGAAGTGCCCTCACCTGCAGGTTGAGCAGGCCAACTGAATGGGCCCCTGCTCTGGGGACCTGTAACCCCGTGCGGGCAGGGTCTACTGGCAGTCCCCGTACTCAGCCACCTCTCTGCGCTCCGGCCTCAGGTGGTTTTCGGGTGGCACTACCAGGTAGCCCTTTCTCCCCCACCGACAACCACTGCACCTGCGGTGTCTGACTAGTGACAGCCTCCAGGTTTCCTCTTTGCGACTGCTCTCCCTGAGCTTCCCTAACTGACTCGGCTCACTACTCCCTCCCCTCTGTGCCTGTCTCCGCAACTTAGCAACCAGCCTCTCTACCACACTCCTTGAGTGGAGATGGAGGCCACGCCCCCTCCTGGATTCCCCAGGGGTCCTTTCAAAGGTCAATGTGGGAGACCTGGTTACTAAGTGCCTGCGTGTCCACACCCCGGTCAGCCTTCTGGATTTCCTGTGTTGTACTGACCCAGCATGGGTGCAGTACTCAGTGGTGCCTGACCAGGTCAGGGGCGCCACATATTCACATTGGAAAAAACATAGCACCCAACATTAGGAACCGTTATTATAAAAAACACAAAAGAACATAAGTACAAGCAATAACAGCAATAAATACTGTTTCCTTACATTATAATACACCCACAATAATACACAGTAAAGACAAAAGATGTTTGCATATTGAAATTCAACATATTATTTCTTATATCAGCAAAAAAAATACACAATGAGCAAACACAGTAGGGTAAAACATTGTGATCTGTTATACACATTTCACAGTACATTGTATTAACATAAAGAAGCTGAGTAGTCAATGTTACCTGGAAAGAAAAAAGAAAAAAATAGAAATAAATTCAATATACCACAATCAATAATAATACAGCAGATCAGTTTTATAGTTTAACTCATGAGGAAAACTGTTTTCTAACTATAATACCCAATAAGCCTTGCGGGCTTGTAAATGCATGTCCCACGATAGGGACGATTTACCCTGTCAATGCCACATACTTGCATGCAGGAAAGAGCACCATTATGCTTCTCTAAAAAGCGACGAGATACACTAGATATAGAGCAACTATTAGATAAGGGGTCAGATTGAGCACCAGCAGCATGAACAGATACACGGACCTTAAAATTATGTATCCTGCGTCCAACGTATTGTAAATTACATTCCATGCAAGTAACTAGATAAACCAAATAATTAGTATTCCAATTCCTGATGTTTCTCAGATTAAACACTTTCTTGGTGTAAGCTGATTGGAATGATCTAGATTTAGTGCTGAATTTACACAATCCGCATCTAGGCATATTACATTGGAAACATTCTGTTATATCCAGCCGAGTCTTTTGCGTTTGGACAGAATTAGTTTATGCACTGGATGTCTGGCGCCCCTGAGAGTCCAGTCGCCACAGAGGTACTGCACCTCAGCCAGAGGTGTGATATCCCATTCCCTGGTAAGGAGGAGCACACAGACTGTTACACACACACACACACACACACACTCTTTGTATAGCTACATTCCATCAGGCTGTGGTTAGGGCGAGTTGCTCCTTAGTTAGAGCACAGTCCCGGAGTCATTCTAGAGGTGGAGTTAGTTAGTGGGTGGATACTTAGAACAGAGTGTGAGGAAAGAAAGTGAAATTAGACAGAACGAGTTAGGTGGAAAACAAAGGTGGAAACGGAGGGGAGAGGTCCTAGGGACTGGAGCCAGAGAAGGTCATCCTAGGGCCAGGAAGGAAGTAAGAGTACCTTCACACTTTAGCGATGCAGCAGCGATCCAACCAGCGATCTGACCTGGTCAGGATCGCTGCTGCATCGCTACATGGTCGCTGGTGAGCTGTCAAACAGGCAGATCTCACCAGCGACCAGTGACCAGCCCCCAGCCAGCAGCGACGTGCAAGCGACGCTGCGCTTGCACGGAGCCGGCGTCTGGAAGCTGCGGACACTGGTAACTAAGGTAAACATCGGGTATGGTTACCCGATGTTTACCTTAGTTACCAGCTCACACCGCTTAACTTAGCGTGTGCAGGGAGCAGGAGCCGGCACTGGCAGCGTGAGAGCTGCGGAGGCTGGTAACGAAGGGAAATATCGGGTAACCACCT